>NC_052253.1:10708184-11008184 GCF_013401445.1 Tripterygium wilfordii | reverse complement strand
TGACCGGTCAAAATGATCAGTCAAAGAAAACAGACACTGAAATAATAAGAGAGAAAAAGTAAAAGTGGGAATATAGAAACCTGTGCCCGCGTAACATATGGGGTATCATGTTTGTTTTGTGAATAAAGGAATATGTGATTCTCAATGTGGTGGTGGATAGAGATTTATATATATATATAGACACACACACATACAGGGTTAGAAAATTAAAGCCCGGATGGTTCGAGCGAGAGCTTCAACAAAGACATGCATGCATGCTTATTATAATTTATAGCCAACCAACCCGTTATTAGCATAACTCAACCGAGTAGCATATAAACAAAAGTAAAGTATTTTTCACACAATAAACAAATTTTATGGGTCTAAGTACAAGTTTTCATAATCGAGTGATATATTTATTGATGTGTTTGAGTTTGGATTTCTAACATAGTATCGAGAGAAATACTCAATTCATTTGGACATAACATCTATCTGCGTTCACTTGTTGGGTCTCGCATAACCGAGCCGGAGTTTCAAAACTTATAATCTCATATTTGATTGTCATAATAAATTGAGTGACCTATAAGGGCAACTGCAATGGTTTAGGGGGAAATGTCCCCAATAAAATTAATTTTGGGTCTCATCTCTATTACACAAAAAGTCAAGTCATACACGTATTCTAATACAGCCACATCAGTAAAACACAAATTTCTATACACTTTCTCTTCCCACATACTTTTTCTTTCCACCAAACCCAACAACATTTCATTCTTCCATATTATCCACAACAAAACTACATCAAAACACCAAACACCAATACATCCACATCAGCAAAACACTTCTCCCAATACAGCCACATAAGCAAAACATGTTTTACAATATAACCACATCAACAAAAGACAACATCTTTGTTGGCCCAATAATTGTCTACCATTACAAGTGCCCTAAGTAAATATCAAACACCTCTTATATAACAAATGTTTTTAGGCCCAAGTATTACGGGGACGACCCATGAGAATAAATTCGTGCTGACCCGTAACACATAACAAACAATATTTATTGATGTGTTTAGTTGGATTTCTAACATTCTTGTCATATAATTTTCACTTAAAACTCTTATTCGCCGAAGAAACCAGAAAAACTCACGATCCAAAAACAATTGCGAACGGTCTACAACCTTCGATAGACAGCCTAAAAATTGCAGCGAGGAAACGAAGAGTATGGCGAGTAAGATGAGAAGCTACGGCAAGCAAGCAAGCAAACAAGTAGGACACCGATAAGTGAAAGGTCAGTGGGATGTGGGACCCATGTCACGAAACCCCATATGTCTGACCAAATACGTGGCACTCGTGAATGCGGGTACGAGACGAATATTTCAGTTGACGACCACTTATTAAGGATAACACGATATTATTGATAACCGTGTGCCTTAAGAACATTTGTTAAGGATTTACTATAACAAATCATAAATAATGCATTTTCAACTCCCTCAAAATGGAATCTACTCAAAACATATATGACATGATTCCTTACTTCGACAAGTTACTAAATAGACAGAGATAATTAATGAAATTGTGTTGTTTTTATCCTTAGTAGTACAAATATATATGCACGTGAATCGACAAAGTGAACTAAGGAAACTAATCCTAGAGATTGACTAAATGTATACACTTTTTTTTTTTGTCCAGCAAAAATGTACACACATTTGAATGGTGAATATTACACTCTAATTGCACACTTAATGAGATATATTGGCAACCACAAATCAGGGAGAGAATTGCGGCATCACACTTGCAGTGGATCACGTCAATGACTTATCAGTTACAAATATCTAAATTTAGTATTTTTAGATACTTTTTCAGATATATTGTCAATATTAAGTAGCAGTCAAAAATTTGTATCCATTTTTCGAGAGAATATGCATGGATAAGATATATCATAGTGAATTCTTCATAAAAAATGAGGTCTTTCACAATAGAATCTGATAAGTGATATTTTGAGTAGGTGTTTACATAATCTTCTTTTGTTCGAATAAATGGTTTATTGAAATAATGAGTCACCATTGATATTGATACATCTGCTATCGCAAAAGTTGCTCTATTCAATCATGTGTGATGAACACTCTCTCATCTAATTTTAAAACTTAAAATACATATTTTTCATATTCGAAATGTATATTTTTCATCATTATCTAGTGTTTTAAGGGCATACATCATCATTTCTTTTTTAAGTTTAAAAATTTAAGTGAAAAAAATTGTTTATATTTTCATATTCAAATGCGTTTTTTTCATCTTTATCTTGTACCATAACGACACACATTATCATTTTCTTAACGCCAACAAAACAATATTAGCCTAAGTGGGGCCACTGTCTCGATCATTATTGGTGTGGACACTTCACACTCGGTTCCACCATGCCTTCTCCTCCCTCATCAAGCAAAGTATAATCCTCCCCTGCTTTATTTATTTTATTTTATTTTATTTTTTCCATTGAATAGCGATGATACCAAAAATAATATGTCAAACACGTGGCAGCAGATTTCGTCGACACATAGCCCCAGATCAGAGCTGACACATTGATACGCCGAGTTGACGTATTGCCGTGGTACCAAACAAACTTCGACCGGATCGAGACACAAATGAAGTGAAGATCGGAGCAAACGGTACCTGAGGGGTTGTCAAATAGTGCAACCCAAAGTACTATGATCAATGATAGATCCATGATTCCAATTCATTAGAGGCATTACTCCGTAGTGGGGTTCAGGACAACGCTCTTAAAATTTTTTTCGAGTAATTTAAATGACATTAAAATAATTACTAATAATAACTTTAAATTGTAAAAGATGATTCTTGAGAATATTTGTTAATTCCACCACTTTCAATTTCCTCTTCGAGTTTTCTTTTGAAAAAACTTTTCAAAATATATTAATTAATTCAAAATAAGTCAGTGTCACGGCTGAGGTTTGGTAACGGATTTCTTTTGTCCCGTATGCGGATAAGGACAGACGACAAACAACGGCGGAGGCGTAATCAACCAATCATATATCCGTTAGTCATTCATGATCCAATGGTTCTTGTTTGATAACGTCTGAAACATCTTCAACGCCCACAACGTGCATGATCAATGCATGTCGCCACTGCACTTCCAACTTACAAGATGACAATAAATAAATATAATAATAATAATATTATTATTATTTTGCGTGCTTATTTTGTTTATTATATATTTGTGTTAATATCATGAAACGTTATACGAAAATTAAACTAACAAGTGGAAAATGAAAGGTTTGTTAATTAGATTTAAGGGGAGGTCCCCGCACTAAAACAACAAATTTTTTACAAAAATGTAAATAATTTTGACAGTTAGATATTAAATTTATCTTTAAGTCAACAATTATTTTTTTTTACAAGAATATAATACATTTAAAATATAAATACTTTTGAATCTTGGATATGAAATTTACTTTAAATATTTTAAAAAATTGTTACCTGACTCTCATCCGCCTCATATTTAAATTATTATCATATTATTTATAATTCAAAAAATAATAATTATATCATTCCATTCACCATGATAAATATATAGTATCTATTAATTTTGTATCAATTTATTATGCTAGTCATCTGAAAGAACAGAGACTCTTCAATTGTGTGCTTTTCATCAATGGACTTTTCGAATTGGGCCCTCCCCACAAAGTGAGGTCATTTTTATCGAGTTGCGCCTCAAGTTACGGTATTGAACTATTGACAGTAAACTTTAGTCACACCCTTAAATTTATCAAAAACACCTCAATTTTGGTTGATCATCCCTTGTAAATATCAATTGATAGGGTGTCTTTGATAAATTTAGGGACGTGATTAAAGTTTACCACTCTCAATTGTGGGCTTTTACATTCATGTATAATCATATTGGGCCGTCTCCACAAAGTGAGGTATTAACGGTCTGGGCCTCAAGTTACACGGCTTACATATTGTGGGCTTTTTACAATCATGCATAATCATATTGGGTGGTCCCCATACACAAAGTGAGGCTACCCATACGGGGCTGGACATGGACCAACATAACCCAAATACTCTTGAGTGTATCATGTAAATGTAAAGAAAAAAAATAAAAAAATCATCTATATATAAATCAGTAAATTAATTTGTTGAGTTGAATGAACAAGCAACTAGTATTAACATGATGTTGGGGCGGGAGGCATTGGTTTCAAACCTTAGCTGTAAATTAAACTCCTATTTGTGTGTGTATTTGTGTATGTTTGTTGTTGCCCTATTTAACTTGTTGTCCAACGACTACAACCAACACGTGAGCGGAATGTTAGAATATGGTATAAAGGATGTGAAATACCTCAAATCAATTCATCATTCTATTGTATTTTTTCTTCAATGGAGTTCAGGCAAACCAACCACCAATGTAGAAAATATGATCAACAACTGGGGTAGACGTGCGCAGGATCTGTTATAGTTTATACTATATCAGACTCTGCTATTAGGGCTTGCTCTAGCCACTTTTGAATCCAAAACGCGACGATATAGGGGTGTTCTATTGCAATTTCTTTTAAATTAAATAGTTCCCCTAGCCCTTGGTGTCGTATGAGAATTTAATATATTTTGAACTTCATCAAACCACACTCTCTTTTTAATCGTCTCACTTGACTCGGTGTCTGGATAAGATACAATTAGAATTTGACCCAATTGACCATTTAATTAGCTAAATTGAACCGTCATTGTTTAGTGTCGTGAAGAAAAATTTAATCTTTTAAGCATATCATTTTGACATATTATTAAGTACTCATTCAAAGTCCATGGAATCACCTATCTAAAGTACATGACATCACATATCGACAAACTAATGACGTTTGTTTCCTTATCAAGTTTGTGACTTTGTATGTTGAAAATATATTGTTGCATGTCATTGATTTATTTCACAAAAATAAATATATAATTTTTAAAAAATAATATGGTGTCTTTTGGGACTTTGGCTGCTTTGGGTTAGGGGTGGCCTTGCCCGCTATAACCCCGAATTGGGATCATAAAATAATTTTTTTTTTATAAATGTGTAATATTCGAGTTAATGAATCAAATGATATAGTTTTTTGATTGAATACAAATTAAATTAAATTAAATTGAAAGATAAATATTTTGAGTGAAAGATAAATATTTTGAGTTTATATATGATTGATTTTTATTTTCTTCAAGCTGGATTAGGTTTTTATTTTGAAAAAAAACATATTGTTAAATCCATTAAACCCGGTACTCATACCTATATAATCTTTAAATATAAAAACCCTAATGCAAGTGTTGTGAGAACCAGACTGACCCGGCTGGTCGGACCAGAAAACCGATGATGCGGTCATCAAGTCGACACGGTTCTATTAATATTATCGTTTGAGTATGTGATTCGGTGGAAACAGGTAAAATTGGACAGTCGGACCAAAAACCGGTGACCCGATCGATTTTATATGAACTGGAGAGATTATTTTTTAGAGTTAAATGAGTACAAAACATTGAATTATTTTGTAATTTCATTATATGTATTTCATTTTTTTACATATAATATGATAATATCAATATCTGTATATTAGTTATCACTTATCAAAATATATCAATATAATCAATATGTCAATATAATATATTATTATTACATTATTAAATATCAATATTATATACGTATTTTTTTGGATGATTATATTTTATTATTTTTATTTTTATTTCCTAATATTAAATTTAATTATAATATTTTTTATTTATTAATTGAATCTGTGATTAAGTCGTTGATCAGTGACCCGGTCCCTTGTCTGGATCGGTTTTAATAACATTGCCCAGCCATTCCTGGAGTAATTTGTTTCAGGAGGACAAAGCCAAACTTTCGTCAGAACAAACAAAACAGCTTTCGCGAATTCCATTGCGGCTACTAATGTGATCTGAAGCCAATACAACAGCATTTAATTACGAGAGTGCCACCGGCTTTTCCCAGTTTCCGCTGAAGAAAAACACGCTCTGCAATTGAGATTACTTCCGCTAGGTCATATTCCTTCCTTACCCTCCGACCCTCTCCGTTCACGATCATGGCTGCCCCCTCTTCCTTGCTAGACCAGAACACCATTTGGGTCCCTTTTTACTACAACTGAGTTGACGATTCATTCCTTTCACCCCATCAGGTACGAAATCGTTTTGTTTTTCAACGATTTTCGTTTTGATTCTCAACAATTTCCGTTTTGATTTTCAACGATTTTCGTTTTTGGTTCACTAATCGTTTTCGTTCTTGTTTGGGGTTCCTGTAATTGGTTGGGGTATGGTACAGGTTACTTGTTACAAGCTTTGTTTGAGTTTTTGCTGCTCTTTACAGTGGTGCTGGGCAGGGTCTTTGCCCATGTTGTTTGATTTGTTGTTATGGCTTGACAATAAGGGTAGTGACACTCTGCTATTGAGTATGTAATTGAATTGATTGTGGAGCTGTTAGTTCGATTTTCGAATTGTTGCATTGGTACAGTGCTGGATGAATTGTCGCATTAGGTTTATGATCTCGTGAGCTCTTTTGGGTTTTGTAGTTATCTTGTTTGAAAGAACCCTACTGCAAAATTTTGTTTTGGATGTTTGTTTGTTTTGTACTTTCTTGATTTGAACCCCTGTGATCTCTTGTGCGTATTTTAGCTTAAAGTGGGCATTGTTTTTGTAGGAGGATGCCTTCTCTTTGTTTATATATCGCATTCGACCTCCTTTGAAAGGTAAAATGTTGTCAGGGCAACTTGACGATGAACCTTTGCATGTCTGTTCATTGCCTTTTCTTTGTTTGTATCACGAATTTCCATTTGCTTGCAGGTAAAATAGCTTTATCGTTCATCTGATATTATTATATCTAGCCAACACCGCATACACCATACTGAATATCTTATTCTGTCTAGAGTATCACCTCAAAATATATTCAAGGGAGACGGAAAGACATAAATTATAATCACTAGAAATGATATGCGCGTATCACCAATTAAAATCTCAGAGTTGCTAAAGGAGCTTGATTTTGAGTTGTTATAATAATACTGCCAATTTATGGTTCCCAGTTGTTCAAGGGTTGTGTCCCCTTGACACTATTTTGTTTCTGGCTGCATGTACATTATTTTTTTACATGTTTCTTGTTGTATGGCCTACAACATTCTTTTCTGATACTCTTACCACTCATTCTGGACTCTGGAGACTAGTTGGTTAAAACATTGGATGTGAGGTGGTATATTAATGTTATGATTTTTTTGCAGAGTTAATACACAACAACCTAAGCTCTTTGTGGGGGTGATCCTTAATCTCTTTAACCAAAACAAGACTTTCCAAAAAATCCCTGCTTTCACTTCCCTTTCCCCACCTCTCTTCCTTGTGCCGGACTTATCACGCTTGATGGCGGCGTTTCTATCTCGATCTCCGATGACAGCCGTTACCGGCCAAATCAACGTCCAATCTTCACCGTACATTCGAAACCCAGGAACAAACGTTGTCCCTTCAGTTGTTTTCATAAAACGTCGTCCCACTGGTTTCGTTGTTGCTTCTCAAAATGACGACAAATACGAATCGAGCTTGAGCCAGAGGAAGAACGCTAAGGCCCTTGAATTGCAGAGACTTGTGGAGGATTTTCCTTATGAGATCTTCTCCAGAGACTCTTCTTTGCGTCCCAGTACGAAATTCCATAATCGACCTCTTTTCCTTTTCCGGTTTTTATTTCGAATTTTAGGGTTTTTGTATTGAAATTTTTGTTCCTTTTTGTTCCTCATTATGGTTCAGGGCCTCTGTCATCAACTTCCTCGGATTCGGTGTCTGATAGGTCTCGCCTTCGTGTCGCATACCAGGTGGCTGGCTATAATGCTTGATTTGCATATCCATATAGATGCAATTGTAATCATGTATAAGTAGATTTGATCGTTTGCTTTTGATGCAGGGTGTTCGTGGGGCATACAGTGAGTCAGCTGCAGAGAAGGCTTACCCGAACTGCGAAGCAGTTCCATGTGAGCAATTTGATACTGCATTTGAAGTAAATTCTTTAACCCTCCATGTATTTCTGTTCAAAATTGTCGCTCATCTAACGTAGGAAGGAAAGAATCATCTTATTTGCCTTTTGTTTGTTATCTATCTTGCTAGTAAATTGGCAACATTTTGTGCTGTCATTTCATTTTATATGAATTCATTCCAGAAGTGCTATACTTTAGAGATGTCAAATGGGTCCTGCTGACCCTTCTTTATATTTTCCCACTTCCTCCTAAATCTAAGAAATTTACATGGTTAATAAAAGCCTTCTGTATTAGAAAGTATGAAATTATACACCACATATTGTTGTAGCGTGAATTATCACACTTATTATCTGAATTGTACCTTTAGTGTTGGTGATTTTGGTGCAGTTTCTCCATTTAGTTTCTCTATTGTATTTCATTTACTGGTTACAATATGTTAAGTTCATAAGAGTTTAAACTTTAAAGACATTGTTGTGTTTTCTATGTTAGAACCTGATTCAGTTGTATTGTTTTAATGTTTAAATTCACAGTATTATCCTTCACTAAGGTTGGAACATTTACCTGTTTTTGTGTGCCGGCCTCCTCTTTCCCCTACCTTTCTTTCCCTCTGCAGGCTGTTGAGCAGTGGCTCGTGGACAGAGCTGTGTTACCAATCGAGAACTCCCTAGGTGGGAGCATTCACAGAAACTATGACCTTTTACTAAGACACAGGTTGCATATTGTGGGGGAGGTGAAACTAGCTGTCCGCCATTGCTTACTAGCCAATCATGGTGTTGAACTCGAAGACTTGAGAAGGGTGATGAGCCATCCACAGGTTTGTTATACAATACTGCTGAAGTTTCCTTGGTTGTAGCCTTAGGCTTACCCAAGATTGCATTATGTTTCAGGCTCTTGCTCAATGCGAGCACACATTGACTAGGTGGGGATTAGTCAGAGAAGCAGTGGATGATACTGCTGGTGCAGCAAAGGTAGGCCTGGATTTGTTATGATGTTGCTATATTTTGAGCTGGATATGGCTAAGAATATGCTCAAAAACTTTAAAATTTGGAGTATTTGTTCTTTTGACTCTTAAAGAAGAGTATCCCTTCTGGATAAGATTGCAGGTTACTGCTTCCACGAGGTTCATCTTACTGGCCTTCTCGTCATATACCTGGTCTCTATGAATTATGTTTTAATTGCTTGTACAGTAACAATGAATTAGTGCAGCCAATTTTTTGAATTCTTCAACCAATCCAAAAAAAAGTGCAGCCTTTTTTTTGAACAACTGACTATAGATTAACTTTTATATATAGCTTATTGCGTTTCACAAACTGAAAGATGCCGGAGCAGTTGCAAGCTCTTCTGCTGCCATGATCTATGGGCTCAATATCCTAGCTGAAGATATTCAGGTTTGTACTTGAATTTGTTGGTTCATTGGTCTTAACCTTTGCACCCACCAAGGCGTTTTGGTTTGTTATACAGCTTTCTTTGGCAGGATGATTGTGATAATGTTACCCGATTTTTGATGCTTGCAAGGGAACCCATAATTCCAGGCAGAGACAAGCCATTCAAGGTTAGCCTCATTGACACGCGAAAGCTACTGAAACTTGAATTACAAAGCATTTCTCTTCCCTGTCCTCCCTATTCCTAATTTTTCATTTGCAGTCTTAATATATCTGAAATGGTGAGACTGAAAGAGCCCATGACATTACTTCATCAAATTAATGTTGGCGCATGTGGTTTTGTACTAATTAATGTGGCTTTTAAAATATCTCAGACGAGTATAGTCTTCTCACTGGAAGAGGGTCCTGGGGTGCTTTTCAAGGCACTTGCTGTATTTGCACTTCGTCAAATTAACCTAACTAAGGTAGGCCCTCTTTGTTCCTCTTGTCTGATGGTTTTTTTTCGCCTTTAGGGCCTTTTGGTATGAGGGTGACTTTTGGTGAAGCACTTCATATTTGAAAGAGCTTTGACAAAAAAAAAAAAAGAGCTTTTCTGGAAAGAACAACGATGACAAGTTGACAATGTACGTATTTCTCATGTTTTCGATTAGTTGATAAAGATAATTTTTCCCCTTAAAGTTTGTTTGGTTTTCTATTTGTGAACAAGGTTGTGTTTGTCTCGTTGGAAGCTTCCTTTGGCCCTTCCAACTACTTATGTACTATTCCTTTATTTGCAAAAATTCAGAAAAATTGCTTGTAGTTTCTTGATTTCTTAATTTTTAATTGCTCTTAAGTACTGATGATCAAACACATAATTAACCTTTTTTTATGGGTGAAAAATTCCTTTCAACCACCATGAAGCAAGCCCCTAATGAGGTGTCTCTGTCTTGTCAAAGTTCCATGTGCTGATATTTCATGGAGGCTGTGACAAATAATAATAGAGCTCTTTATTTTTGACTTGAACCAGATTGAAAGTCGTCCCTTGCAGAGGCACCCCTTGCGTGCATCTGATGATAGCAACAATGGAGCTCCAAAGTAAAGAGAGTGAAGATATCAGTTTGCTTTTATTCCTTGGAATATATATATCTGCGTCAATGCTGTTTAATTTTGTGTCAGTTAATTGTTAGCTGATCTGAAGAAATTTTCCCTGGATGTTCTCTGGCTTACAGATACTTTGACTATCTTTTCTATGTGGATTTTGAAGCATCAATGGCTGACCAGAATGCTCAGAATGCCCTCCGTCATCTGGAGGTAGGTTTTATTCAATGTTCTTAACGTGATTGAAATATAATAGCGAAACTATGTTCAAAACTCGCTCACTTTCTTGACAGGAGTTTGCTACATTCCTACGGGTGTTAGGAAGCTATCCAGTGGACACCAGCATGATATGAATGACCTAATATGGTAAGCATTTGATACATGAATGGAGGTTAACAGGTAGTTAAATGACAGGTTTTGGGTATAGCTGTTAGGCATGCTTAGAAGTCCAAAATGCTAAATGCTATTATTAGTGTGAATATGTTCTCTTACTACTGTTTCAACCTACCTCTGCTGACTGGAATGTTAATGGCCCTGCAGGGTTTCATGGGACACGAAACAAAAGAATTTTCAACGTGGACAATCCAAGTTATCTCCAATGTTTACTGTTAGGGCAGAGGGCAGGGTCGTGCAAATTTTTTTTAATGTAATTATCAAAGTTGTTCCATTTGCTTGTGCCGATTATCTTCTTCAGCGTATTTCTCCAACACAGACAAATGTGGATTATCTTTAGCATTTTCTATTTGTCTTTTTTTTTATTCATTCCCCTGTAAAATCGATTTTTTTTTAAAAAAAAAAGAAGAAAGAAAACGAAACCTAGATGGGTAAGTTATATAACCTAGATCGATTTAAAAACATATACCCACATCAATGTCACACCAAAATGAGGTCATTATATTGACATCATTGGAACATGTACATTTTTTTCTGACCCATTAAAAATGCATTGCAATGCCCCATCAGGTAGCAACCATTGTGGTTGCTCTTGTTTATGCCATTGTTTCGCTAGTGTTTTTACCAAGTAATCGGATAGCTGATGCCACTGTGTGTCGCATATTTTGTATACATGTCCAAGAATAGCATGTCCATGAATAGTATATGCCATGCATGTTCAAGGATTTGACAAATGGCAAGAACACGTCAACTTCCTCCGATTCGGTGTCTGATGGGTCTCGCCTTCGCGTGGCATACCAATTACCAGGTGGCTGGCTATAAGATACTAGATTTGCGTATCCGATTACATGTTATTGCAATCACGCATAAGTAGATTTGATCGTTTGCTTTTGATCCGAGTGTTTTCTTTTTCCAGTTAGACATACACGATTTCATGCGAAATATATGAATCATGTGATGCTTTAACATTTTTTATTTTTGATTTTTTTCTTTTATCCTTTCCCGTAAAATAGCAAAATCCCAAGGATTTTCAATAAATGAAATTCCTGAATGGGTATTCCAATCAAGAAGTTCATATTGTCCAAGTTAAATTCCATGCTGTACCAATAACAGGGAGTACTCAGGCCAATAGGCAAAGGTAAAGATAGTATACCATACTGTTGTCAAGTTCATCACAAGAGTAATATAGGCAATGCCTACAACAAGAGCATCTCAAAATTAAGTTCCATTGTTCTCCTGATAGTTTCTGCAATTTAAACAATGAAGTCAGTCATCTACCAGAAGTATTCATCTCTGTACCAAAAAATACAAAAGTGTGTTGACTCATTGTTGCTCAACAGCTCCTACAAAGAGTGATCTTTTAAAACTCCTGACTCGTAAAATTCACGTCTATGCTTCTTTTGATGGGGAAGAAGTGCATTTCCCAGCCATTAGCTCGCCGATTAACCCCAGGATTTCTTTCCGCATCTCAGCAGCAGCCGATGGATTGACCTGCTCTTTCAAAGAAGTAAACCACAAGCCATTGGAGTCTTTGGATTCACTGCTTTCATACCAGCAACATATAACTCTTGTAGCAGCTAAAACATACACACCACAATCATAACCATTCACTTGCTGTGGTGAATCAGTGTAATCTATATACCTGGCATGTCCTTCTACATTTGAGTCACAGATGAATCCCACAACAGTCTTGTAAAGTTGCATGGCATGCCATTTATTGATACCCCCACTGCTATCATGATGAACAAAAACATTGGAATTTCTCTCATATGCAAGTAAGCTCCAATGATTTCCCCCTTCAGCTAAGCTCACATCATCATTGTCATTGACAGGAAATATCACCAATTTCTTATCTCGCAGCTTAAAGGGTTCGAGAAAATCCTTCAGATTCTCTTTATCTGGGCAGTTTGCCATCCAAAACGCAATTGAAGGTGTAACCAGTAGAATTTCCTGAGAAGGATGGCCGGAGGAAAGATGACTGAAATAGAAATCGATTAATCTATCGTTTAGGAAATATGGTCCATTGAGGATGTCCAAGTCGGATCGCCTTAGAACAACATCATTATAGCTAAGAATCTTCTCATCAGCAGCAGATTTTCCCATCTCCTAGATTTCAATATGTAAAACAATTGCAGAATCAAATTTCGAAAACGAGATAGAGCGAGATATATTCTTTGAAATTTTGCAGATAAAAATTCTATTTCGTATTAATGAATCATATGGAAGAAACTAATTAACAAGCTTGTCTATTCAGCAACACTATTCTTTTAGGAATGATAAGAATGTGCAACCGGAGTACATATATCAAGCGTTGCATGATTCACTCAAAATTATTCCATAGTGATCCCCCAGGCATAAACCCTAAACTGAAAAAACTTCTAATGGATGTAATATACAAGTAATAGCAACTCACATCACGCAAAAAAAAAATCAACAGCCACAAACGATGTAGATAATTTCAGTTAAGTGAACAAAATATGAAACAAGATAAGACCAAATCATATGTATCACAGCAAGACTAAATTACTGAAATCCAACACATATCGTTCTTTGCAGTGACTAGCGACAAAACCCGAGATCATTTCCTTGGCATCAAAACCTGATTGACATTGTTTTCCTTCAAAAAGTAAGCAATTAAACATTAAATTTTTTTAAAAAAACTGGTTGCGATCGGCGTGAGCAACTTACCGATCGAATAGTGAATGATAAGGTGAAGCTGAGCTCGAGAATCGCTGTTACTGAGGTTCCGTCACAACCGACTGGAAGGCAAGAATCAGCATTCCGAAGAAAGAATCACGCTTCGGAGTCTAATTATCCCCTGTTTGCAGAATGTACTGGGCTTCTTTGGATTGTATAGATCCAAATCTAAGGCCCAATCCTTATATTTCGGCAATCGGACACTAGACCAACCTCCGTGTTTGTGATGAGGATATCACATCAGAAAATGGTTGATTTGGAGTCTAATTTATAAAGGAGGGCAAACCTTCCGTCAACCTGAATTTTCAATAAAAAATTAAGCCTAAATTTGTGATGCTAGACTTGGGCACCTATCCCGTGTGACGGGTATTCACTATTTACCTAACAGTATTTAATAGCCTAAATTCGTGTTGTCATCTACCTACACATAATTTTCTTATTCGATGATAGGGTAAGTTAAGCCAAAGTCCAATGTGTAAGATAAAATCAAACTCAGGATCTTCCGAATCTATAAAGTTTGGCCCAGAGAAATTTACCATTGGGTTACCATAAAAATGGTTTTCAAATTCAGAGAAACACTGGAATTAAAAATGAACAATCTTGAGTCAAATCCTATTGTCCTAAAACAAAGAAAGAAAAATGGTTTTAAAATTCTGAGAAACCCTGAAATTAAAAATTGACAATCTTGAGTCAAATCCTATTGTCCAAAAACAAGGAAAGATTCAGAAAGCAAGAATAACACAAGGATAGGCGTAGATATTCAATAGAAACTGTTCTAACAAATGGAGTTGGGTTCACCGTGTTGCATTAGTAAAGGAATCATTACCCCGCAACTTTCAAAAGGCTAAAGTAAAGGATAAACCTATATACATACATATATACATACATACTATCTTCAAATGATTAATGATGACCTGACATTTTATTTTGTCAAAGTCTACTATTATTAATTAGAACTCCAAGTTAAATCAAATATTTACACAAAATCAAATTCACATTGGTCTTATTGTTATAATAATAATTAAAAAACGACATATGATTTGGTCATTGAGAAACTATACTATTACAGTATTACTAGTCACAATCTTTTGTATGAAGAATATAACCAATCAGTAATTCTCCAATAAGAACATATTTATTATGGTTTATATAACTATAGAACATATTTATTAGGCCTAAAGATTTAGAGGTTTAGAGTTTGGGGTTTAGAATTTGAGTTTTAGAGTTTGGGGTTCACGAACTTATCCAAAAAAAATTAGGAATTATGGTTTATGATTATTTAATAAAGTTTAATATCAAATTTTTTAGGATTTGGGGAACTAAAAGTCTCTACTTATATATATAGCTCTGCTTATTGCAGGAGGAATGTATAAGCAATTCTTAGGAACATAACTTGAATCTTAGTCGTATGATATGATTAATTTTTATATGAGCAGTCATATAATAGTTTATTATTTGTTTTTATACTATAAACTATAAAGATGTGACATTAAATTATTAATCTCTTAAAGTTAAACACTAACGATAAAAAATAATTATCATGATCTTTACTTTGTTTTAGGTATGGTAACGGAGTGGGGCAGCACCTCCATGGATGCACCCTATCCCCGCCCTGCATGTTAGGACAACAATTACACCCTGCCCCATTATAACCCACGGTCCCCGCTCCGATCAAAGAAAAAGAAAAATGTTTAGCAGATGCACTGCATCGAGAAAAACTATACTTTATAGCAACAACAGAACCAGAGATTCTACAACTAATTAGTGCAATTGTTCATTGTGATTAATTTCAAAGAGATTCTATGTATCAAGTTCGTGGAAGATAAACCACATCGCCATATTAAACAAATGCAGTTTCCCCAATTCAGAGCTTCTGACCTTATTCAAATTTACAAAACTAAGCAAGCTCAAGTGAAGTAAATCAGTTTCAATGAGCCTATTTGTCCATCCGATTACATAATCTACTAATATCTATTCTAAATCATATGATACAACTTGACAAAAAAAAAAAGCGAAGGCATGTGATGAGATCATGAGAATATGAGATACATCATACAGATTGCATAGGAAGGAGAAGACGCATCGCAAATCATACAGAGAGAAGCGAATCTGCGAATGCTTCAGAGCAGTTGGGGGAGAAGTGACCGGACCTCTATTTTGAGGTCCTAATACTATCTAATTAGGAGGTTCTAGTGCTTATAGTAATTCATTTGTGTTTAAATAAAGTAATTTTACCCTTATACATGTTTCCCGTTGGTTCTGCAGGAAATCGGGCTTAAATGACTGAATTGGGCACTTTTTGCTGTGAGGTGTCGGGACTTAGATTATGAAGATATTCTTGAAGACTACAAGCTCCAACGGTACACTAATCTATGGCCGAGATTGAATTGTTTTATGAATGGATTAGATTACAACAAGACTTGAAGGGTTAAGATGATCATTTAAAGGTGAATCCAATGGTTGTGCATAAGACAACATTCTTGCTTGCAATTTTTGACTTAAAAGAAGATCTTACTTGATTTTTGGAGTCAAAGATGGCTGCAAGTTGCCACACATTTAAAAGGAAATTGTTGGAGATACCAATGCCAAGATTTGGTGCAAGTTTGATCAAATGGTCAAAGATGACAAAATTGTTGGCAATACCAAGGTCAAGATTTGGTGCAAGTTTAATCAAATGGTCAAAGATGGCTGCAAGTGCACATGACAACTCAAATCTTGCAAAGCTAGACTTGGAAAATAATGCAAGTGCAACGGCTACATATTGCAAGGTTGAGATTTAATGAATTATTCATTCACTTCTCCAACATGAAGCCACCATAGGAGTAGTGTAGATCTAGTTTCTCTCTCTAAGTTTTCTTTGTTGTTTTTGGTGCTTTCTCTTGATTTTGTATAAACTCTGATTTAGATGACAATAGATTGGATGTTTATTGCAACAATCATGAGTGGGTAGTTCTCTTTTCTAGTTTCTAGTCCCAAAACGGTGGGTGCTCGGTTTCGATTACTTAAGGTATGCTCAAAGAATCGTAGCTTCGATTTCTCTCTTTTAATTTCGTGATAGTTGTGTGATTGGATCTATGGGAATGACATATTTGCTTGTATTCTTGGATTGTCTAGTCTAGGGATTGCATCTAATGCGTTCGATTGAGAATTGTTAAACCCATTGCATGATTTCCTTAATTAATTGAGTTTTTCATTGCATAGCTATTAATTATGTGTATTGATGATGGGGTTTTGGGTTAAATTAGGAATGTGCATGGGAGAGTTATGGTTAATTGATCTTTGAGTGTGAAACTAGGGTGTTAGCCAAGCCAAGCCCCAAGGGGGAATATTAATTCATAATATTAGGTGCTTATCCCTTTGCGTTCATCGTAGATTAAGAGACCCGATGGCCTACATGTATGAATTGAAGTCTTATAACCCAATTCTCTTTGCATATGCATGATTGATAGTATCACACAATGCATTGTGTATGGTTGTGTGTGTTTGCAATGATACCTTGAGTATGAGAACCGAGTAGTCACCGGGACGGATTAGAGACTAGGTTTTTAATTAATTGTTTTAAATCCAATTTGTGCTTACTTTGATTACAAAATCGCTCATGCTACCGAGTCATTCGGCCCATTTCTTTTACTTGCTTTAATTTGATATTCATTGTGTTTATTAGTGTTAGCTAGTCATTTGCATATCATTCACTTCAAATTTGCATTGCTTCCTCGTGGATCGATACCGGACTCACCGGTTTATTACTTGACGATACCCTACACTTGGGGTAAGTACACACACACACTTTGGTGTCGGTCAAGTTTTTGGCGCCGTTGCCGAGGAAGCGAGTGTCAAAGACGGAGTTGGGTGGCTTGTAGATGCTAGCTTTATGCTATTAAACACCATCAAATAAGGAAGGAGCACGGTCACGCTTCAAGGGTAACTTAGTTCCTCCCTTTTACTTGCTTTGTAGTGTAGTCGATTTAGTGTAGTTGCTGAAAAAAAAAAAAAAAAAAATTTTGTGAGGAGAACTTGGCGGATGGGGCTAACTTAGATTCCTATGGGCGATGGATGCCACCTTGTTTGCTGCTTGGTAGTGATACGTTGTTTGAGAGAGCTTTGTGCATTTTTATTTTTATCACTACTTGCTACATCTTGGTGTGTTATTGTTCCTAAGGTTGATTGTTGCTCTATTCCTATCCTTGCTCTTGTTCTTGCTTAATATTGTTCTTGGTTGTTCATTAATTAAAAAAAAAATAAAAATAAAAATAAAAAAATCTTGTGTTACTTGACGTGGTTGATTGCTACTTTTGTGTGTTACTTGCTATTGTTCTTTGCCATCATGTCTCAACCTAGAGATAATGTTAGTGGGCATGGGTCTAATAGAGATGGGATAGGTGGTGATATAAATGTGAGTGATGCGGGGAGTGTACGTGGGGGTGATATGAATCTTGATGCATTGCGTCGTCTTTTGCAACATGTGAATATTGATGAGTTGATGAATCCGGTGCAAGGGCAAGATGTCCAAATTGACAATGCCCAAAATTTGCAAAATGTTCAAGTTGAGCATGCTTTGCAAAATGCACCTCGACCACTTCAACAAGACAATGCGGCGCAATTTGCCCCACAAAATGTCTACCCACCTATGTATTATCAAATGCCACAAGTGCCACAATATGCTCCCTTCGGACAAAATTTACATGCACCTCCTCCTTTTGACTACATTCATGCACATGAGCACCAACCCTTTAGGCAAGCACAATCTTCACACCAATGTATAGCTTCACCATCTTACCAACCATGCACCCCACCCCAAGAGAGATCACTTGAGGATACGCTTCAAATATTCATGGAAGCTCAATTGGAGGTTAATCAAAGGAGATTTGAATTTCGTGAGCAAACCAATAGAGCCTTGGAAGATTTAAGAAGCCAATTGACAAAGATCACTCAAACATTAGAATTTCAATTCGAAACTTCAAGTGAGGGGTTGAATGTGCAAGAACAAGAACAACCCATCATTACCTCAAGGAGTGGGATAGTAATTGACAATACCATGACTCCTAAGGTAAGTGAGGATGAGAAATTAGTGGAAGAAGTGGGTGGTGAGGTGAAAAATGTTATAGTTGGAGATAGATCATGTCGAGACAAGGACAATGCTCAAGTTGAAAAGGTTGAGGAAAAGAGCGAAGAGAAGAGAAATGAAGAGAAAGAGGAAAATAAAGTGAGAAAAAAGGGGAACAAGTTAGACCTTGGGAGGGAAATTGAGTACGTCCCTAAGCTTTATATTCACTCTCATGTTGAGGACAAATTAAAGTTGACACTTGCACATGATTCAATTGAGGTTGTACTAGCATTGGTTGAGAAAGGTAGTAAACTTTTGATTGAGGGAGATGCTATGAAAGGAGTTTTGAAATCCTTAACTATTTACGGTGTGGGATTTTTGTCCTCTCTTTTAGGAGCTTTAGAGCCTTCCCCACTCAAAGTTGAATCATACCAAGTGCCTCCTCAAAAACCAAAAAAAATACCTTTACCAAGTGGATTTAAAAAGTCCTCTAAATGCTACTTTGCACAGAAATTTTTTACAGAAATTAAAAAAGTATGGCGTCCCAAATCCCAATTACAATTTTTTCCATGTGAGTTTCGGGAAAAAGGGACCGAATCATGCGTGGTCCGTCATGTTCCTCAACATGGGAGTAGTGATTATGAGGATGTTCTTGGGATCTCAAGGATCCCAATTCTCCCATGTGTCATGGTTAGACTCCACCCTTGTACCATAGTATGGTTGTGATTAATTTTGATTTGATTTCAATTTTGGTGTGTTTTTGTATGTTCACAATGCATCTCACAATTTGTTCTTGCCTTGTTTTTCATTCTTGACATTGGGGACAATGTCTCATTTAAGTTGGGGGGTGAGTGAATTGTGAATTCATTGTGAAACTTGCTTTATTTTGGTGTGCTTTTGTGAATATCAAAAATTTGAAAAATTTGAAAAAAAATAAAAATAAAAATAAAAATAAAAATAAAAAGTCTTGTTGTGTCATGCTTGGATAGTGTGGTTGGTATTAACTTTTTCAGGATATGCTTCGTTTCTCATGATTCCGACCACTTTTGAAGAGTATGGTATGATTTCCTACCCTCTATCCTATTGTGTTGTGCTTTGTTGTTCATACATGCTAGATGGACTTTAGGAGGGGATGGGTAGACGCTTTTGAGATTCACTACCAATTTGAACGTTAATTTATTATTCTTGTTCAAACGTGCAAGTGTAGAGTAGGTTTCTTGGTTTCTTTTGTGAAGTTGATACATGCAATTGAGTGGGATAATTGTAATCAATCTTTCTTTGGATGATTGGGACCTAGTTTGATATCAAAATTGTGTAGTTGAGCAGACATCTTGGCATTGAAGCATTTGTATGACTGCTTTTTGGATCCTTTTGTCTGAAAAATTACCTTTTTACCCTTCTCATTCCTTTGAGCCATTCTTCATTGATATACATTGGGTTTTGGGTGATTCTTTTCATTGATATTCATTTGACATCTTAGCGCGTGTTCTTCAATAGCTTTGTAAACATTACATTTGATTACTGAGAAGTGTGATTTTTGTATTTTGCCACTTGCTTGTGAACTTAGGATTGAAAGATTCACTAGGTTGAGAGATTTGAGCTTATCCTATTCATTTGTGAGTGATTATAAGCCCTAAATTTCTTTAAGCCTTTTTAGTTCACTTACAAGCCTTGTGTGAACCACTTCCTTAAATACTTCCCACCTTTGGTTGCAAGGTTGAGTATGAGCTTGAAAAAGATAAGTCGGTAGTGATATTACCCTTTCTTATGTTGAAAAAAAATTGAGGGTTGTTGTATAAATGTTGTTTATTCTCAAAAAAAAAAAAAAAAAAAAAAATGGAAAAAGAAAAAGAAAAAAAAAAAAGTATGCAATAAAGAATCTTTTGTGTGTAAAGAAGGAGAAGTCTTTGAAATTGTGGTACAATGGAAGGGGTGACAAAATGAGAATTTAGCTCACATGTTTGAACTTAACCTTGCAACTTGTCACCTAGTTCCAAATTCTTCCTACCTTGTCCCATGACCACATTACAACCCAGTTAACCTTTTGATGAATTTGATCCAAGGTAAGCAAGTGAGTTGGTGAATGCATTAGTTGCTCTTGTAGGTGATTTCTTTCTCAAAGCTATGCCCATCCAAAATTATCTTTCATAAACACATACATTTAATTCAATTGTGTAAGTCATTCACTTAGCACAATGATTTCATGTTTTTGTGTACATTTGGGATTGGGAATTTATGAACACCAAAAGGGTCCATAACAAGGTTTTGCTTGTGTGAATGTGTTGAGTTGTCTAGTTTGATTGCTAGTTTGATTGCACATATATTTTTCATAGTATAAAATGTTCTTGGTCATTTTTAAGGGGATTGAGATTGATTTTCCGAAGAATTTGCATGTTTTCGACTAGCGGGGGAATTGGGGGATTAGCTCTATTTCTTGCATGTGAGAACTTAAGAATAATTTATGGTGCTTTCAAAGTAATAGTGGATCCCTTGGTAAGTGTTTGTGGGTATCGCTCTGATAAACCCTCACGAGACTACAACTCGTCCACTAGGGTGACCTAGGGGTTTAAAGGCTTGTTGCATGCGCTAAATGCAACCGTGATGCCTACGTCAGTGAGTTAGGATTTTATTTTTAGAAGTGTTTGCATTGCTAGGGACTAGCAACGTCTAAGTTGGGGGGTGTGACCGGACCTCTATTTTGAGGTCCTAATACTATCTAATTAGGAGGTTCTAGTGCTTATAGTAATTCATTTGTGTTTAAATAAAGTAATTTTACCCTTATACATGTTTCCCGTTGGTTCTGCAGGAAATCGGGCTTAAATGACTGAATTGGGCACTTTTTGCTGTGAGGTGTCGGGACTTAGATTATGAAGATATTCTTGAAGACTACAAGCTCCAACGGTACACTAATCTATGGCCGAGATTGAATTGTTTTATGAATGGATTAGATTACAACAAGACTTGAAGGGTTAAGATGATCATTTAAAGGTGAATCCAATGGTTGTGCATAAGACAACATTCTTGCTTGCAATTTTTGACTTAAAAGAAGATCTTACTTGATTTTTGGAGTCAAAGATGGCTGCAAGTTGCCACACATTTAAAAGGAAATTGTTGGAGATACCAATGCCAAGATTTGGTGCAAGTTTGATCAAATGGTCAAAGATGACAAAATTGTTGGCAATACCAAGGTCAAGATTTGGTGCAAGTTTAATCAAATGGTCAAAGATGGCTGCAAGTGCACATGACAACTCAAATCTTGCAAAGCTAGACTTGGAAAATAATGCAAGTGCAACGGCTACATATTGCAAGGTTGAGATTTAATGAATTATTCATTCACTTCTCCAACATGAAGCCACCATAGGAGTAGTGTAGATCTAGTTTCTCTCTCTAAGTTTTCTTTGTTGTTTTTGGTGCTTTCTCTTGATTTTGTATAAACTCTGATTTAGATGACAATAGATTGGATGTTTATTGCAACAATCATGAGTGGGTAGTTCTCTTTTCTAGTTTCTAGTCCCAAAACGGTGGGTGCTCGGTTTCGATTACTTAAGGTATGCTCAAAGAATCGTAGCTTCGATTTCTCTCTTTTAATTTCGTGATAGTTGTGTGATTGGATCTATGGGAATGACATATTTGCTTGTATTCTTGGATTGTCTAGTCTAGGGATTGCATCTAATGCGTTCGATTGAGAATTGTTAAACCCATTGCATGATTTCCTTAATTAATTGAGTTTTTCATTGCATAGCTATTAATTATGTGTATTGATGATGGGGTTTTGGGTTAAATTAGGAATGTGCATGGGAGAGTTATGGTTAATTGATCTTTGAGTGTGAAACTAGGGTGTTAGCCAAGCCAAGCCCCAAGGGGGAATATTAATTCATAATATTAGGTGCTTATCCCTTTGCGTTCATCGTAGATTAAGAGACCCGATGGCCTACATGTATGAATTGAAGTCTTATAACCCAATTCTCTTTGCATATGCATGATTGATAGTATCACACAATGCATTGTGTATGGTTGTGTGTGTTTGCAATGATACCTTGAGTATGAGAACCGAGTAGTCACCGGGACGGATTAGAGACTAGGTTTTTAATTAATTGTTTTAAATCCAATTTGTGCTTACTTTGATTACAAAATCGCTCATGCTACCGAGTCATTCGGCCCATTTCTTTTACTTGCTTTAATTTGATATTCATTGTGTTTATTAGTGTTAGCTAGTCATTTGCATATCATTCACTTCAAATTTGCATTGCTTCCTCGTGGATCGATACCGGACTCACCGGTTTATTACTTGACGATACCCTACACTTGGGGTAAGTACACACACACACTTTGGTGTCGGTCAAGAAGAGGAACAAAAATCAGAATACCTAAATATCATACCTGGTAGAAGGCTACACAGCAGTTGGGAGAGAAGAGGAAGGCGCGGGTTGTAAATCCACACCCCCATATACACCAATAATATTGTTCGATTCCTGTGAATATATCGAGCTCGCATGACTTTGTTTCTCCTTAGGCCCAAACAAGTTGGCTAGGCCCAACTCAATTAAGCATAGAAAAAGGACTTGTTAGTGGTTAGAGAGTGGGCTTGTTTTTATAAATAAGACATTAGTCCCACATCTTACAGATGTGGGACAACACTCCCCCACACTTGTGGGCGGGGTTATGCCAGACCCCACAAGGGGAGTAGAGGTCATGTCCAACTGGATCAAATTGCTCCGATACCATGTTGTAAATCCACACCAACAATATTATCCGTTTTGGGTTGTTCGATTCCCGTGATCGGACCCGCATGACTTTGTTTCTCCTGGGCTAGACCCAAGCAAGTGGGTTAGGCCCAACTCACTCAAGTCTAGAAAAAGGCATTGTTAGTGGTTAGGGAGTGAGCTTGTCCATATAAATAAGACATTAGTCTCACATATCGATGTGAGGCAACAAGAGAAACCATAGAGAAACGAATCTGCGAATGCTTTGCGCGGGAGGCAGCGGGAGTCGAGGGACACAAACCAGAGAGGAGAACTGGAGAAGTCGAAAAGCTCAAAATAGTAACTAAACCATATGTTTGTTGTCGTTAAAGCCCACAAGTAAAACCCACTAAAAACCCAAAAAATTGGCCCAAAATTATCAATACCCATTCAAAATAACCCATGCTCCAAAATCGTATAAAATCATGTAATTTTATATTTTATTTTATAAAATCTCAGTCTCAAGATTTTATGGGGCATTTGGTCGGTGTTTTGAAGGGGAATAAGGGTGAGATTAGATATTCTCTTATTTGATTGAGTTTTGGAGGGTGCAATCTCAAACTCATTCCACTCTCTATTATACCTTTATGGAGATAGTCAAGCTCATCAAAATGGTGAGAATGACTATTCTCCACAAAGGAGAATGAGTTTTGATGTATAAAAGGCTCTTTTACCCTTATTATAAAATATTATTTTATTTTTAAAAAAAGATAATATGAAAATTGTACTATTAATATTCTCACACTCATGCTCGCACTATCTCCTCCTCATTTCATGCTCATCTCACAAAATTATGAATCAAATGCCCCATTAGAGTTTATGATTTTGGACCTTAAGTTTTTATCAACATCTATTCAATAGAATTAGGAATAGAGGGTCGTGGATCATATATTATTATATACTTTTATGTATAAATATGTTCTACAACTATTAGATAACTTAGGTGTGATTATTTATATTGGATTAACGAAAATGATACAAAGTCCAAGCCTCTAGTAGCCCAACACCAACCCAAATCTATGTGGAGTATATGTGGCATAGTGAATCACCATCCTACATGGTATTAATAAAAAAAAGACGCACACTCCTTTCTCATAAACTTTAAAGAATCTTTTCTCTCATATTTACCCTTCCCACCCCTCTCTCTTTGTCTCTTTCTCATATGTGGCGCACCAGTCCTGAATAAGTCAATGAAGAGTGTGATTGGGTATGATTGTGAAATCCATAAGCGGAACACGAATCGCAAGGCAAGTGGTGTTGCCAGTCACTACTAATAAAGGTTAACCTGAACTAGGTGTTGTGTTCAGGTATGAAAGTCTATGCTCAATACCTTTTTTTAGTTGATATTGTGACAATACCTCACGGATTAGTGGTGCGAACCCAATATATTCACGAGAACCGGATAATGTAAAGTGGATAATATTGTTGGTATGTATAAGGGTGTGAAATAAAAATAAGAAATAAAAGAAAGAAGCAAAATAGTTATTAGATATTAAAGTTTAAATATAGTCTATTAGATAGTGTATAGTGCTTCTAAAGAGTGACCGTTTTGGCACGTATCTCAACAAAATTTGAGTACAAATATCAGTTGTAGGGTACCAATACCATCCTCTGGAATCTATAAATTTGACTACTTTCTACGATGTCGTTTTCCTTAATGTAATAGACTTGAATGGTACCTTTAAGTTGACCACAAATTATAAATGATCTATTTTTCAGAAAATAAAAGATTTTTAATAAATTAAGCTTTATGCAAATGGGGTTAACGTCATACCAACTATTAAAAATGTAAATAATTAAAAGAAATAAATCAATATATGTAAGTATAATAGTAAATTTTAATTGTTCTAATTAGGTCATAGATGCATTTAACCAGTTGTAACATGTGAAAAGCAAATGTAAGTACAGGGGAAGGTATTTGCACCCATAAATTTGATTTCTACACCCTACTAAGTGGTCATTGAAATACGTGCAATTCTTATATCTATTTATATGAGCAATCATTTCTTCATTTGTACTATAAATCACTAATTTGGCTTTTGCACCTACTAGAGTGGTCATTCAAATACGTGCAACATTGTCTCCATTTCTATCACAAATTTTAATGCCACAAACTTCCTTACAAAAATTATGTTATTCTATCAAGAATTGCAAATGTGGTCTCGCTCGAGCCATCATAAAGATGGATTACATCTGAGAACTTTAAATAGAAACTTGACTATTGACAAAACACCAGATTACAAACTACATCGGGATATGCCTTAGTAGACTAAACAAAAAAAAATTGAGCACACCAAACTATGTCGGATCAAACATACATGAAAAACAAATATAAAGTGCAATAATTTGATACTTCATTAACTATACTAATTATAAACATTATTCTCTTAAAAAATAAGCATACAATTCTTCACCATTTTAATAATTTAGATATTTTGCAACATATATATTATATTGTTTTATTTTATTCAAACAATTTCATAATCTTTCATCGTTTTTATACTTTAGAACATGTTGCATCATACGTACTATAATGCATTACTACTCTCTTCACATATAAGTACACAACCCTTCACCATTTTAGTAATTTATGACATGTTCCATCATAACTATTATACTCCATTACTCTATTCATACTAATACATAACCTTTCACCATTTTAATATTTTACAACATATTACATCATATGTATTATAATGCATTATTAGTTTGTTCATACACAAACACACAATCATTCATGATTTTACTATTTTACGGCATGTTCCATCATAGGTATTATACTTCATTACTCTATTTATACAAGTACATAATATTTCATCATTTTAGTAATTTAAAACATGTTGCATCATATGTAATATATTACATTATTGTTGTATTGTCATACCATTATCCTGAAGAGTTTGAACCAAAAAGTTATTTTGTGTAGAAATGACAATTATGTTGAATTAATTATTCTTAATTGCACATAATCTGATTTTATTCTCAACATGAACACTATGATTTCGCAACTGAAATATTGCATTACTCTATTCAAGTAGAAACACAAATTTTCACCATTTTGGTACTTTATGACATGTTGGATCATATGTATTATAATGCATTATTAATTTTTTCGCACCTAAACACACAACCCTTCATCATTTTAGTATTTTATGATATGTTCCAATCATAGGTAATATACTCCATTACTCCATTCAAATAAATACACAATCTTTCATTGTTTTAGTAATTTAAAACACGTATGTACTACATTATATTATTGTTGTATTGTCATACTATTACTTCTAAAGAGTTTGAACCAAAAAGTTATGTTTTGTAGAAATGAAAATTATGTTGAATTAAGTGCCCGTTTGGCACACAATATCAAACCATAATATATTGTTTAAGTATCATATATTGTACTGCTACACCAAACGACAATTTTATGACCATATTATGGTCCTTTGAAATTGTTCGAAATTGAACAATTCTGAAACAATTTTTGGTGCATTTATCTATTATGCCCTTGATTTTATATTGCATTGATTATAATATCCTTTATCTCCTTTGTTGGTGTCGGTAGTACATACTACATAGCTCCGGGTCCTGTATCACGATTTGGTACCCAAGTACATAGACTTGTACTCTTCGTTACTCAGATCGACGACCAAGTCTTCTTATCGATCGTCAAAATCCTTGGCATCACAATTATGATTGTTTTCCGACATCAATCAACTATAAAACTGTATCACATTCTATAAAAACAATTAAATTGGGAAAACAAGAGGTCGAACAAGTAGATCTTGATCTTGCCAGACTCACTTGATGTAGGGACTCTTGGTTCTCATCACTAATGAAAAAGGTAAAGAAAGAGATACTTTATTGAGGAAGAAGATTAGAAGAGTAAAGAAGGAAAGACGTGGCAATTGATATTTCAAGAATTTCATATAAAAGTCATTTCAGTCCCCTTTCCTACTACATACATGTAAATTAATTTAAATAGTTTGATTTTATTAAATTAATTTAAAATGTTTTTCTTATTATTATAAATTGTTTCTTATTTATTTTAATCTATTACGACTTAAATGCATGATACATTGCATGTAATTTTAACTTCATATATGCTACCAACAAAAATACAACCCAACACCTATCAGCATTTTAAGAATCATATATGCTATAATTTTCTATCAGTACAATATATACTATGGTCAAAATTGTCTACCAAACAAACCCTAAATATTCTTAATTGCACAATAATCTGGCTTTAATCTCAACATGTACATTATAACTTCGCAACTGAAATACTGCAATACTCTATTCAAACACACACAATCTTTCACCTTTTTGGTATTTTACAAAATGTTGCATCATATGTACTATAATGCATTATTAATCTCTTCACATACAAGAACACAACGCTTCACTATTTTAATAATTTATGACGTGTTCCTTCATAGCTATTATACTCTATAACTTTATTCATAGTTTCATACTAACACACAACCTTACACCGTTTTGATACTTTACAACATGTTTGCATCATAAAAATGGGTCAATTGCTACATTTAACTTTGGTACCATGTAATTTGTGTTCCATGACCTTGGATTCTCATCAACCATGAGAACGTTGGTGGGTTCCCAATCTTCTTTGGTGCATACCCGATCGGTATGCATATGCTTTAATAGGTAGTTTAGGGTTAAAAAATTATAAAAAAATAAAAACCAAATTAATATCAGCAATAATTAATTATCAAAAAAGTTAGTGAGAGATTCAAATATTACTTTTAATGTCTTTCTGAAGGGTTCGCTTAAAAAACTATAATCTCACTGAAGTACCTCCCATCATGTACAAGGATGATTCTTAATGAGAACAAATCAATTGGCAAAAGCAGTAAAATGGAGAGCCCTAAGAAAATTGTTAGAGAGAATAATTCATTGGCTAAAATCAAGCCACAACTTAGCATCAGTTTATGATTTGCTGTATATTTGTTGTAAATGCATATTATTAGATAGAACAATACATTGGCTGAAATCAAGCCATAACTTAGGGATTTGTTGTAATTACAATTTATTCTCTCTGTGTAACAGTAGCATTTGTGTTGCTATATAAGTTGTATAGTTGTAATGAGAAAGGTAATGAAAATCACATTTTACAAAAATGCTTATGATAGACATACTGATGTTTGAAGTGTAACACATTCACTAAGTTAATATGTTTTATTCTTTTGAGTGTGTTGATTGATTGAATAAGAATATTGGTATTTGAATTCAGCCATGTTCGTAGGATAAGAATCCTTTAGGGTAGTAACTCTCTTACGTCAGAATCTGCTCTCGGGAAAAAATCTAACCTGATCAGTATAAATAAAAAACAAACATGAATATTTGAATAAACCTAAATTATTTATATTTAGAAAGTTTGGATAGTATGATCAAAAGAGAAACAAAATCACAACGGAAATGAAATACCATTTGAGAGGGGAATAGTAGAAAGATTATGAAATGAACAGTTTGCGCACCAAAACGTGGGGTTATTGAGCTAGGATAGTCACAAGATATGAGAGTTGGTGTTTATAGAGTGAAAAAAATGAGTTTTGACCTTTGGGGGAGAATGTAGGTAGCAAGTTTTGGGAGAGTTGCAGAGTTGCTTTGTTGGGAATGGAGTTATTGTAGTTTCATCCACTCAAGTCACTAAGTCGTTAAAGTAAAGACTTTTTTTTCTTCAAAATAACGCTCAAGATACAATTTGTCAAAGAGATATTATTCAAATATTATGTTGCATAAATAGTCGTAGAAGTTCGTAAAGAATAACACAAAAGTCAAAATTACAACACAACAACATGGTCTGCCTGTTGAATAGAGTGTTAGAAGATTTACCCAAGATTTAGTTAGGGAGTCAAAGATTTATGTTGAATAGAGTGTTAGAAGATTTACCCAAGATTTAGTTAGGGAGTCAAAGATTTACCCAAGATTTACTTCTTGGAGTCAAAGATTTATGTTGAATAGAGTGTTAGAAGATTTACCCAAGATTTAGTTAGGGAGTCAAAGATTTACCCAATATTTACTTCTTTTTCCTTGTGTTTAAGAGATATGTACATGTTATATATACCTCCGATTGTGAGAAGAATAACATTGCAAAAAATTCATTCTCCTAAAATTAACTTGGTATCGAAGCAAGTTCTCTTAACATACTACCTCACCATCACCGTAGCTACTAGGGGCCGACTGCTCCAACCAGGTCTGACCATCCGACAGAAGCCGATTGCTTCTTCCATAACAGGTGCCAATTGCACCATTGAATCAGAATCTCATCCAGAAATTACAAACAACTCATGGCTGAATCTGGTGCTCTTATAGTTCCACCTGTGGTGACGCCAACTCAAGAACCAACCTCTATTCCTTATGGGATCAAACTGAATGGCTCAAATTTCACTCTTTGGTCTCAGGTGGTTACTATGTTCGTTGCTGGACGGGGAAAGATGGAATATCTCAAAGGTACGACCTCGAAACCTACTGTTAGTGACTCTACATATAACAAGTGGATGATGGAGGATGCTACTGTAAAAGGCTGGCTTATTGGTTCTATTGGCTAAGATCAAGTGTGGTATATGTTCTTATCAGTTTAATATCTGATACATGGGCCATTGGTTCACATGATATTGAATTAATTTTTTAAGGGGGAAGGCAAAATTAACTCTGCCTACTTCATGGCATGCGACACATCCCGTTCCATGGCGTCGTGACACGCCCCGTTGTAAAAAAAAATTATAAGCCTTCACTCACCTGCGATTACATTATCAGTATAGTCCTTGCATATACTACAATATCTTTTATCAGATGTGCCCTCACATTAGTGACCGGACCTCTATTTTGAGGTCCTAATACCATCTAATTAGGGAGTTCTAGTATCTTAAGTAATGTAATGTAATTGTGTTTAAATAAGTTAGTTTTACTCTTATGATTGTCTTTCATTGGTTTTGCAGAAAATATGATTAAACCGACAAAATTAGAAGCTCTCGGGACAGTTGGAACCAGAGGGTTTAATTGTCCACACAGATTTCAACCGTCCGGACAGTCGCCCGATTTCTGCATTCCGAGAATGATTAATTGAGCTGGGTTTTTGGGTATCTCTCAAATGTAACCAATGGGAGAAAGCTTTGTAAGGGTAAATAGGTCATTATACTTGTAAAAAGAGGAGAAAACCCTAAGATTTGTTTTGGCTCTCTCATTCATTGACTCTCCAACATGAAGCCACTATAGGAGTAGTGTAGATCTAGTTTCTCTCTCTAAGTTTTCTTTGTTGTTTTTGGTGCTTTCTCTTGATTTTGTATAAACTCTGATTTAGATGACAATAGATTGGATGTTTATTGCAACAATCATGAGTGGGTAGTTCTCTTCTCTAGTTTCTAATCCCGAATGGTGGATGCAAGGTTTCAATTACTCAAGGTATGCTCAAAGAATCGTAGCTTCGATTTCTCTCTTTTAATTTCGTGATAGTTGTGTGATTGGATCTATGGGAATGACATATTTGATTGTATTCTTGGATTGTCTAGTCTAGGGATTGCATCTAATGTGTTCGATTGAGAATTGTTAAACCCATTGCATGATTTCCTTAATTAATTGAGTTTTTCATTGCATAGCTATTAATTATGTGTATTGATGATGGGGTTTTGGGTTAATTTAGGAATGTGCATGGGAGAGTTATGGTTAATTGATCTTTGAGTGTGAAACTAGGGTGTTAGCCAAGCCGAGCCCCAAGGGGGAACATTAATCCATAATATTAGGTGCTTATCCCTTTGCGTTCATCGTAGATTAAGAGACCCGATGACCTACATGTATGAATTGAAGTCTTATATCCCAATTCTCTTTGCATATGCATGATTGATAGTATCACACAATGCATTGTGTATGGTTGTGTGTGTTTGCAATGATACCTTGAGTATGAGAACTGAGTAGCCACCGGGACGGATTAGAGACTAGGTTTTTAATTAATTGTTTTAAATCCAATTCGTGCTTACTTTGATTACAAAATCGCTCATGCTACCGAGTCATTCGGCCCATTTCTTTTACTTGCTTTTATTTGATATTCATTGAGTTTATTAGTGTTAGCTAGTCATTTGCATATCATTCACTTCAAATTTGCATTGCTTCCTCGTGGATCGATACCGGACTCACCGGTTTATTACTTGACGATACCCTACACTTGGGGTAAGTACACACACACTTTGGTGTCGGTCAATTAGTCGTATACCTAAACAAGTGAGAAGTTTTACTGTAACTCAAATGTTTGTACCAATTACAAAGTTCATATGTCATGTTGTACGCCATTTGCTTCTATCACACCCGTCCAATTGTGAAATTGAAATAGATTAATCACATAAATGTCATGATTTGTTGCAAATCGCAACCTAGATATAAGAAAATTAACTCTCTTTGTGGCTCATTATAATTGGATGTTTTTCAATATCTTTGATGAGATTTCTGCATACAAAAAGAAAACATAAACCCAAAAAAACAACAATACAACAAAAAAGAACACACAAACAGAAAACTCAAACAAGAGTACTCACACTAGTTCGCCACCATGGAGTGTGTCGATGAAGTGGTCTAACTCTTCCGTAGTAATTTGGCTAGTAATCGATGTTATCCAACAAGCTAGATGACGAAAGTCGTAAAGTATTTCATTTGGCCTTACAATTCATCCCATTGGAACCTTTAACTTTGATAGTGTGGTTTGATACCATTGACGTTGATTTCTCATCAACTATAAGAATGTCATTGGATTCTCATTCTTGTTTAGTGCATACCTTATGAGTATGCAGATACTTCAAGAGTACGATTGAGGTCTAAAAAAATAAAAATCAAAACGATAAAAATAATAATTAATTCTCATAAAAGTTAATAAGAAATTCAACACTACCTTTAACACATTTTGAAAACTTTAGCTTGAAAATATGGAATCAACGGTATGTACCCCGCCAAGTATAAGAGTGAGTCTCAATATGATGGTTTTGATTGGCCCAATCAATGAAATTGGCAGTATTAGCAAAACGCTCATAGAACACGTGTTGATATGTTTTATTCTTGTGAGTGTATTGATTGCTTCAAGAATATTACTGTCATTTAGATCCAAGGATTTTCTTAGGAGATGGGTACTTGAGGGTAGTAACCATCCACCATGGAAATATTCTATTGTGTAAAATGGATTATTAACCTTGTCAACATAAACAGAGAAAAAAAAATATAAATATTTGAATAAATATAAATTACTTATATTTAGAAAGTACAAATAGTATGATTAATAGAACCAAAAAAAAAAACCAATGACAAAGGAAACGACATACGATTTGAGAGTCGCCACCAAATGTCTATTCCAATTTTAAGGCTTCCATGGAGACAAATTCCTGGCGGTATCAAAAAATTACTAGCTAAGATACATCTTGGCAGCAAATCTGGAGCATCGTTTAAATAAGATAGCAAAACATCACCAAAAGAAATAGATCTGGATGACTAAGCATGCGAGCTATGATGCTGTTAGTTGTACTAGTGAGATTTTGGATTTGGAAAGTTGTTTTGTGTTTACAATCTCGAAAAGAGGGGGAGACGGTGAAGGATTTGTTGGGAATTTTAAGTTTTTGAGGTTTAGAGTGTTTTTGTTAATGTGAGCTATGAGGCTACTAGCAGTACCATTGGAGGATGGGAAGGGTTTTGTGTTGACAATCTCGAGGAAGGAGAGAAGGTGAAAGAGTTGTTGGGAAAGTTTTTTAAGTTTCAAACACATTACTATATTCGTTGGGTTTGTGAGTCATACTGCAGATTACTGAATTTTTGAGTAATTTACGATTGCATGCTTGGCTGGGAAAACCTGACATATGATCAGGGAACATGATTCCAATTGCTAATAGTATATGGGTAAGGTAAGCTAGGAAATGCACCTATCCAATGACTCTTTTCAGTAAACGTAAGGTAAGCTGGTCTGTTTATTGTCTCATTCTATTTTATTGGATGTAATTTATAATCGCTATAGGGGCATTTTGGACATTTACTTCTAAAAATGAAAACGTTTCCAGATGGTTTGCCCGCCCCGCTAGGCCCATATACACTAAACGGCCGGGGCCATTGTTTTTAAGTTTTACGGCCCGGCCTGCGAAACTAGTGTTCTGGCCGGCCTGCCAGTCCAGTGGGCCGTTCAGGGCCGGGCTGGCCCACTTTACAACTCTAAGCGGGAGGGGCAAAGATGCGTAATAAAATCAAAATCTAAGGGCAGTAATCCTCGTCCCTAACATTTTAATGGGACGAAGCAGAAAGCAAGCAGCCAAAAAAAAAGTCTCTCCAAAGCCTCCACACAAACAACGAAGAGGGCTTCTCTGTCCCTACCCTTTTAAAGCCCAACCCTTCTTGTGGTGTTCCTCTTCTTTGCTCTCTCTCTGCCGTGCGTTCTGTTTCAATCTCATCCTTTCAGATTATTCGTCCTCTCTTTATCGATCCCCGATCTGTAAGTTCCCTTCGACTCTAATCTCAAACCCTAATTTTGCAGTCTCATCCCTCCGATCTTCATCTTATCTTTAAGATCCGTAATTTGTTCGACTCACAATTAGTTTATTTTTAGTATTTGGAACAACCTGTTATTTCTCATTATCAAGGATGTTGATGGATTATGCCTATCTTCTATGTTTTGCATGTTCTCGACTCCGATTAAGTTGTGGATTTTTTATTTTCTTTTGTGATACTCGCGATTGTTGTTCTGGCGATTTGTTTGGATTGATGGCCTATCTTGATCTGCAATTACTTGTGGTGTTAATTGGTCAATCCTTCTGGAAATTTTTGATGTTTTCTCGATGTTTTGGGGCAAAAAATGAGAATTGTTTTATGCACTCTGTGAGGACTTTAGGGTTTTGATTTACCGTTTATCGGGGATGGTAACAGCCTCCGATTGTTGATGTTTTCTGAGAAGATTCACGTTTTTCTAGGTTTTCTTTCATTTTCGGCGTCGTATTGTTTCCTGACTCGCTTTCCGGATGGAATGCCATAACCTTGAAATGAAAGTTATTTGGTTTCATGTCTAATGCCGAGTTTATTTACAGTGATGTGTTTTTCAATATAAAAATTAATGATTTGTGTATGGTTCTAGGCAGAAGTTGTTTCTCGAGTATCTCCTCAAGTTTGAGCCTTTGACTTTACTGAGAATGCATTCCGACTTGCATGATTCTGGGGCAACCATGAGTGACGAGGGAGAAAAGACCTGCCCCCTCTGCGCAGAGGAGATGGATTTGACTGATCAGCAGCTGAAGCCTTGCAAATGCGGTTATGAGGTTTGGGAATCAACTCATCATCCTTAGAATTTAGATGCATCTATTTGTTATTTTCGATGTTCAATGTTCTTTCATACTACTGTTTCAGTAAGCAGGCTGTACATTTGTTGACCTATTATGTAACGTTTAGTACATCTGGATTACACAAATGCAAAATAAGAGAAATGCCTTCCCCATTTCGGCAAAATATATATCCGAAAGAACAGCCTTTTTTTAGTTGAAGAAGTTGTTGAGTATCTTACAAGGATACTGATGTGATTCCTATATTTGTTTTCATTAGTAGAAATGAGTTTTATGTGGTCATATTGACCTATGTGTGGTATGTTTTACTCGTATTCATAAAATTTTGGGTTAGCATTATCCTCAAGTGTGAGCTTTTTTCCCTTTTTCTTTTTGCTTGGAACACTACTTAGCTAAGTCATTACTCTTTTTGGTTTTATCATATTCTTGATAAAGGTCTCCAGTTACATCTGGCAAAATCAAACTCTTTCGCTAAGATGCTTAATTTATGTGTGCTTCCAGGCGTATGCTTAATTATTATCATCATTTGGGACTAGCTGTTTTAATGTCCTCATGATGACTTTTTGCTACTCCACTGCAGATATGTGTTTGGTGTTGGCATCACATAATGGACATGGCTGAGAAAGATGAGTCGGAGGGAAGGTGTCCGGCATGTCGGGCACCTTATGACAAGGAAAAGATAGTTGGGACGGCTGCTAACTGTGAGAGGTTTGTTATTCTACAGCAATTAAATTATGTGGGACTGAAATTGATGACAACTCTCCCCATCTCTAGTTTACTTGAATCATCACTCTTATTAATTTTTATTCCCCATCCCAATAATCAGGTTAGTGGCTGAAATCAGTATGGAGCGGAAAACAAAGTCTCAAAAGATGAAAACTAAATCATTGGAAGGAAGGAAGCATCTCAGCAGTGTCCGAGTGATACAACGGAACCTTGTGTACATAGTCGGGTTGCCTTTGAATCTGGCAGATGAAGATGTAGTGACTCTCTTCCTTCCCCCTTCTCTATCTGTCATATATATGCATATCTTTTTCTTTTATTCTTTGCCCAGTGGCTGACGAGGCTTTTGTATCTTCTCAGCTTCTCCAGCACAGGGAATATTTTGGTCAGTATGGGAAGGTTCTAAAAGTGTCCATGTCTCGTACAGCAGCTGGTGTTATTCAACAATTTCCAAACAATACTTGTAGTGTGTAAGTTCTAAGTTCATATTTGCAGTGTCCTGGCTAATTAGTTTCAAGCTGCAAATTTAATGTTTGTTTATTTCTGTGTTATTGTTGTCTAATTTTTTGTTGAAATATTCTGAAATACCTTCTGACTGTTTCATTGTTTACATCTGATGTGTGTAGGTTTGTACTTTGTAGATTTAATGTGTTTTCTTCATTAGGAATCTGCGATAATTTATATTTCTTTCTCAGTTAAAATATATTCTTGTTTTTTGCACCGTGCCCTTTTTTTAGTGCATTTAAGAGTTAATATAATTTTACATTTACTATATAGATAACGGTACTTTTATATTGTTTTACTTCTGCACAGATATATAACTTTCTCGAAAGAGGAAGAAGCTGTTCGTTGTATTCAGTCTGTACATGGATTTGTCTTGGAGGGTAAACCATTAAAGTATGTGTGCCTTCTAGTCTTTCCTTTTCCAGTCATTATTGAGCTTTTGTGCTCATTATACCTTTGTTATTGTTTTTTCATTGTGGGAAATGCATTTCAGGGCATGCTTTGGAACCACCAAGTACTGTCATGCTTGGCTGAGAAATGTGGTATGAATTGTAATTGGATTTCTTATCCGTCTTCTAGTTTTATCATTTGTTGATAGGGGCTTGATGACAAGGTTTATGGTATAATTTCTTTGGGATGAACTTTCATTTTGGTGCAGCCTTGCAGTAATCCTGATTGCCTTTATTTACATGAGGTTGGTTCACATGAGGATAGTTTTACAAAGGATGAGATCATATCAGCATACACAAGGTATGTTAAAGTTTCTATGACTTTTGCTCCTGTTACAGGTTTATGTGTGTGTACTGTTGAATGATTAATCAACATGCAATGTGGTTTTAAAGGAGTAGGGTGCAACAAATCACTTGCTCGATAAACAATCTGCAACGGCGTTTAGGGAATGTTTTGCCACCGCCTGTGGATGATTATTTCCCCAATAGCTCTGCGTCTACAGCGAAACCGATTGTAAAAAATGCTTCAAATGTAAGTTTTTTCCTTGTATATTATGTCCTCTTCCCCGCTCTCTCTTTGTGTGCATAATTATGTCTCTGTATCTTATTACAGCCTTAATTTTGTGATTCCATCATTGATTAATGCTTTGACTTTTACTCTTGTGGAAGTTCCAGAGAAAATATTTCCTTCTCACTTAACTATGAAATTTGAATATATGTGTTGTTGTGCATCTCTTCTTAATAAATTTTAAATGGAACTGGAAGTTTGTGGTTATCTTGATTTTTTTTTGTTAAAAATAAAACTATGCATCAATTGATTATGGCGAATTGCAGGAAAACTTTTAGTCCTAATTGATTTAAACAATACCTTTATGTAAAAATGTCTGATAATTTGGTATATTATTTGTCTTTTGCCTCTGGTTTTGATCTCTTTCTTGCACTCAACAGAATACAGCCGGTAGTCCTCCAAATGTAAGCTCTGGGAGTTCTGTTGCTCTTCCTGCTGCAGCCTCGTGGTACGTCATCTATTTAAATATTGAGTTTGGTTTGATGAGTGGGTGCTAATTGCTAAACATGTGAAATAACATTTCAGGGGGATGCGTGCTTTAAATCAGCCACCTGTCATGAGTTTAGTGAATGGCCCTTCTAAGCAAAAACCAGACGCAATAAGTAGCGCATTGGCATATTCATCAGCAGTTGCTAGTACAACTCAGGGTTCTATGCTACATAGTGAAGCAGCAAAGAAGCCAACTTGGATTGAGGATAACCAAACCATGATTGGTAAATGTAAACCAGATACATTTAAAGTTTTGAGACAACTGGGTAGTGTGGATTGTCGAGACAACTCATCAGAAAAGTTTGCTTTACAAAATGGAGATCTTGTTAAAATTAATGAGCCATCACGTCCACCTTCATCTATGCACGATGAGAGGGTTGCCAGTCAGTTACCAAATGTTACGAATGCTTTTGACCAAACTGGACAGTCTTTTACTCCTGATCATGGAATAGGAGGTGGTGTTGGAGCAAATGGAGATATTCAGTCTCTATTTTCGGATATGTCGTTAATGTGCATTGATAGAACTATTGAGAGTGACCATTCTGATCTAGCGAAACCTAGTAATTTACACTCTGATCAAAGTTTGGTTAGATTGTCATCGTCTGTGATTCAAGGGTCCCAGCAGCATCCAGTTGAACAATGTAAAGAACCTTTAGCTTTGCCGGCAGCCGGTCAAGCTCCCATACAATTAAATGGGGTGTGCATTCCAAGAGAGGGGTTTGATCTAAGAACAGATTTACATGCCCAACACTTAACAAGTGCAAGTTCAGAGGTAGAAGATGATATACTATCTTTCGATAACCAGAGACTTAAAGATCCGGAGGTTGTTAGTCGTTCAACATTCTTGCCGAATTCAGCTAACTCTCTCCATATTTCAAATCTCTCTAGGTCTCATTCTTTGCAACATACTGAGGCTTTTGCAAATGTAAATGTGGATCCTCTATTTGCAGATAGTAAAGTTAGAGATGGTTTACCTGTACGACCACCTAGCGATTCTGCTATATCAAATGGAATCTCAGTCAAGATAATCAGCGGTTCAGTTGGTTTAGAAAGAAATGTGGAGGGTGGCTTGTTTCTTGGAGATGAGGCAAGAAGGAAAGGTATGGGAAGATTTCTTGGTGATGCTGAGAGTAGCGGTTCTGTAGACACGGGGGAAAGCAGCATAATTTCCAATATATTGTCACTGGATATTGATGCTTTGGATGATTCATTACGTTCACCTCAGAATTTAGCAAAATTGTTGGGTGAATCCGAGAGACAGCCTGGTTCACATACAATGTCGAGTTCCTGGAAAGTGCAAAATAATCAGCAGTCTCGATTTTCTTTTGCTAGACAGGAGGAGTCTAGTCATTCTGCATTTGGTGTTGAGCCACCTTTTAGTGTGTTTGGGCATCAAAGGGACCAGTCTTTCTTCCAGGATCTTGTGGAAAACAGAGATATATATATGGACAAGCTTGGAATTGGTAATGGATTCTCATCCAATAATTTTGGAGGATCTGATAACTTTTCCAGTGCTGCAATTCTCTCTCCTAATAAGATGTCAGGTGAGTAACTCTATAGTTCTTTAATTAGATTCTTCTTTAAGGGTTGCTTATACAAAGTATAGTGATGGTTGAGACTTGAAATATTCAATTTAACAAATTTTGTTGTCACTGGAATGTTTTATAATAAATGATGCGCGTATGTGCCTTTAACTTGTGTCGTCAACAAGGCACTGTGAGTTGCAGTAGGACCTTTTTGTCGTTTCTTTTTTTTAAATTTGTGATTATTATGCTTATGGCCCTACACTTTTCGTGGATAGTTGGCGGCCCCACCCCCCCATATCGTGTAGGGATGGGAGCTGGTAGAGAAGTGCTGCAATTTCTTTGGACCTGTTGTGAATGAGTTAAAGAGTCGTTTTACTTATCTATTGCATTATGCTGATGGGGTTCGAGTGTTGACATCTTCCTTTCATTATATATGAATTCTTGTGTTAAAATATTTTGTTGATTTAAACTCTATTAGGTGTTGAAGTCCTGTGCGCCAGTTATTGCATTTAATTGAAGCCCTTTAATTCACAAATTTACCTTGTAATTTGGAATTTCTAGAGATTTTAATTTGTAATACATGCCTTGTAATCTTGCCGTGAGATGCAATTGGATACATTTCATGAAATCTGACGCTGTTTTAGTAATTCTTCCACTCATCCAATGTTTGTTATAGAAGTGGTCTTTGTGCTGTTTCATCTAATGACCTTTCTGTTATCAATGTGATCAGCAGTTTCAAGATCTCAAAATTTTGCCCCACCTGGATTTTCTGTACCTAACAGAGCACCACCCCCAGGATTTTCTTCTCATGAGAGAGTGGACCAGACTCTTGACTCAAACTCTGGTTAGTCAATATGTTCACTACCTTACACTCTTACAGTGTAATTTCTAATAGATTCCTGTGTTTAATCAACTGTTAAATGATGTAGTAGTTCTTGTTGCTTTGCAGGGAATCATTTGCTTGATTCATCTTCCTTGTTGAGAAATTCGTATCAGGCGCCTCAAACTGGAAATATGGGTAGCCCTGTAGATATTGAGTTTATGGATCCTGCAATTTTGGCAGTTGGAAAAGGGAGACTTCAAGGCACTCTTAGCAGTCCTAGCTTAGATATGCGGCCTAATTTTCCGACCCAGTTTAGTGCCTTTGAAAATGACACAAGGCTTCAACTCCTGATGCAAAGATCACTCTCTCCACACCAGAACATGAGATACACTGACATGGGGGATAACTTTTCTTCTATTAGTGATTCTTATGGAATTTCTCCTTGGCTTGTGGATCAATCACAAGTTAGCAATCTATCCCCTTTTGCGCAATCGTCACTCCAACAGTCTAGGAATGCACTCATGTCAAATGGCCGTCGGGATGGATGGAATGAGGTTCAGGGTGGAAACGCTCTCAATATGGCAGAGGTTCTTAGGAATGAGAGATTGGGATTCAACAAGTTCTACAATAGTTATGAAGATTCAAATTTCAGAATGCCTGGTTCTGGTGATATATATAACAGAACATTTGGAATGTGATTCTTTATGGAATTGAACATTTGCATGGAAGCAATGGTTTATCTGAGAAACTTGAAGGAGCTTTTGCAATTTGAGGACATTATATTCAAAGGGATTGAACCAACTCTTAACTGGGGTCATGTTGGACTGCCAGAGGAAAGATCGAACTCCCGTCAAGTGCTTTCTTCAGATCCACAGGTGATTTTTTTTTCCTTTTGGTCCTCGCTACGGACATTTATATGCATGTCTATTTACATTTAGTTGCAGAAACAAACTGGCATTTTCACCCTTGCCAGTTTTGTTCTGCGTCAAGGTGGTGGGAAAGTCTTTGGATCGTCTAATCCATCTTCAAGACTTCCAAAATAGAGCACTTGTTTTGTGCCTGGTCATATTGCCGTCAGTTCATTGTCCATATGTATGTATCTTCCATTTACATCAAAGATGGAAGGACGATTAATCGGTTGTGGTACCCGTAGCTTGCAATGTTTTTGCAGTTAACATGCATTTTTCTGATTGAGTGGCCTTATTGTCAGTGTGCAGGAGAAGTAAAATAGTGCTCAACGTGGATGGTAAGGAGAATTTACTGAATCCGGTGTATTGGAAGTAGGATGGTGATCCTCTGGAAGGTTGAGTGTTCTGCTTGTAATTACAGAATGAGTGAATATTGATTGTTGCACAGCTGCAAAGAGTATGAAAGTCATTTTTTTCCTTGCTCTTCATTTGAAACTCTGCCTATGTACTGCAAAGGGTTAGTTCTTTAAAAGAGGTGAAAAACAAAAGAACAACGTTGGTGGAGATGAAGGGCGACTATTCTTGAATGGATTGTGATCATTCTGATAAAGATTCAACCTCCATTGTTGTGGGTGTGCTTTGAGATTTCAAGATCCAACTCTCTTAATCCCCTTTCCCTCCCTTTCCTTGCTACCTCAACTAAGAACTTTATTTCAAAACTCTTAATACAAATTGAAATGGTTAACACGTGCTTGAATGATGAGGAACTGAATCTGAATTCCAAGGCCCATATTTCCAAAGATGGGCAATCCACTCTATTATAAAACAAACATATAGCTAAAGAAATATTGTCAACCCATCATGTATCCTCAATGTCACATTTTTAGAACAAATATAGGAATGATAGGATGGCTTACCATTCTCCTTAAAGAAACAAAAAAAACGATGGCTTACAATTTATAGTTGTACCTTTTGGTCTCCCTGAAAGAAATCACTGCTACCCTATATAGTAGGGTTTAGGAGGTAGAGCCATTGTATTTGTATCGGTTGGGCCCTTTTGTACAGTGTACTGATCACCACACAACAAAGACAAAGTTGCAGACACTAAGCCAACCCCCCCCCCCCCCCCCCCCCAAGATGCTGTGTCTCATTCGAAACCACATATTCAATTTTTTTTTTTTTATAATTTTTAAGATTGCTAAAAGATCTATATCAACCTATCAAGCCCCACACCTTGCGACGTCGAACACTCGAACCTAATCAATTACAGGTGGCCCGGTAATGCCTAAAGAAGGGCTGGTGCCATTAAAAACACAACTGGGCTTGGGCCCGCCACCTGTTCAATAATCTATATTATGATCTTCTCTAGTCTATTCAATCACGAGATCAAGCAAGTATTATGAAAGCGGAAGTGATACATGTCCATAATATAGACATTCATAATTGTTCATAACTAGGTGGCATTCCACCTAGACTAATTTAGTTGGGCAAATTCAAAATTCAAAAAAACAAAACCCTAAAATCACTCTTATCTCTCACATCACATTCGCTCTCCTCTCTCTTCCTCTCATCTCTTTCACGCCACATTCTCACTCTCCTCTCATCTCTTTCACGCCACATTATCTCTCATCTCTCTCACAGCCAACATCGGAAGCATTCCATTGCAGGTGATTCGCGTGGGAAGTTCAAGCTAGGAATCCGAGGAGAGCTCGCTTGTCTTGCACAAACAAAGGCAGACCCCTCCCATATGATACAACGTAGTTCTTCATGGGAGATTGAGGGGTGTGAGGGAGAGAGGAGGCTTCAAAAGTGAAAGTAAATCTAAACGGGGAGAAACTGAGAACATATTTAGTGGAAGCTTGAAATGTTTATTTTATTTGTTTTTTCTCGTTTTGGTGGCTTAGTAAGCTTAGTAGGGTCTTATTACACTTTGAATGTAATTAATTACAGTTTCAATGTAATAAGCCACAGGTGTGTAAACTTGGCAGTGGTGTAGCTTATTTAGTTTGGCAGGGGCTTATTACATTTTATATGTAAATGTTGCAATATCAATGTAGTAAGACACTTGTGATTAATTGATGACTTAGTAAGCTTGGCTTGGCGGTGGCTTAGTATACTGTGAATGTAATTAATTACATTGTCAATGTAATAAGCCACTAAAGCGTAAACGACAGTGTTGACTTATTTAGTTTGGCAAATACATTTTATATGTAAATGTTGCGTTGTCAATGTAATAAGACACTTGTGATTAAACTTCACTTTGATGGATTAGTAAGCTTGGCAGTGACTTATTACACTGGCAATGTAAAAAGCCACTGGTGAGTGAACTTTGCATTTGTTGTCCAACATGTATAAATTCCACCCAAATTTATAAGAAGATAAAGAATACTAGACTTTATAGCACCAAAAAAACATAAATTCTTCACCAAGGTCATCGACGAGTACAAGCGCAATAACAATGAACTAAATTCTTTCCAAATCAAAGAATATTGTTTTTCATTAAACAACAATAAACACAACCAAAGAGTGATGTTACAATTACAAAACGATGAAACCTAACTCCACTTCCTCTTCCTCCACCACCGACGTCGTTATAACCCTCACACTTCATCAAAGTCTTCAGATCCATCTCCCTCCCACGCAGATATCACCACCCCACTGGTCCAGATCTACAGCGCCTCCAACGCTACTCTCACCTACAAGCCACCCATGCCATTGCCACTCAACGCACTCCATATCTGCATATCACCAACGCCGCCCATGGGGAGAGAAGATAAGAGAGAAAGATGGGTGGGGGAGAGATGGAGGGAAGAGAACAATGAGGGGAGGAGAGAGAGATGGAGTGTGAGAGAGAGAATGAAATGAGAGGTGGATAAAGAAAGAGATAGAGAGAGACGGGATTATTGGTAGGGTTTTGTCATTTGTGTGTCATCTTTTTAATTTATTCTTTTTCAATCTAGGTGACATGCCGAGTTGACATGCCATCTAGATTATAAATCATAATGTATATAAAAATTATGGACACATAGAGTTTTCGTTATGAAAGTAGAACATCAACAACTCCATAGAATTTGGTACAGGGTCAGTTGTCACCCACTGAATTTCAATTTTCAACACAGAAGAATAGCATGTTAGGAGTAATTACAGTTTTTAAACCCAATAGTCAAGGGTTACAAATCGTATGCATACAATACAAGTATAGAACACCCATTACATGTTGTCACCCACTGAATTTCAATTTTCAACACAGAAGAATAGCATGTTAGGAGTAATTAGAGTCTTTAAACCCAATAGTCAAGGGTTACAAATCGTATGTATACAATACAACTATGGAACACACATTACATGTCACAAGACTCGCAACTTTATGACACTTGTCAATATAAAGATTATAAAAATTATGAGAAAAAAATTGATTCCTACCAACCCTTACGTACAGCATGAAAATTAAAATATTCATTTCACATGCTGTACTTCTTCTTCTCCATGTATCTTAGCCATGAAATTAACATATTTTTATTCATACAAATTTAAACTTCTAGTGTTTTTTGTACGTTACACTCAACAAGAAAAGAAAGTCGTATAACTATAAAAGAGCAAGATATCATAAGAATATCGCAACTCTGGCTGAGGGGTCATGCGGGATATGGAAATCTTTTAATTTGTTTTTTGGCACTCTCATAGAGGCACTGAGGTTTTAGGTGATTAAATCAATTGTCGTATCCATTTTATACTTTGGAGCTGGGGGAGATTTTTTTTTCTTCTCAAAATATACTATATTCTAATATTATGAACACTCGATAAACTATTTTAAACCATGATTAACATAATTTTAAGAGAAATTAGTCAATTCTAACTAAAAGAATTGTGGTCTTATCCCTATGTTTTTCACAGCGGGATGTGGTGCAAGCCGAAGCTGAGGCTCTCATCTTTGGCATGCAAACGGCCCTTGATATGGGTTTCATTGAGGTCCTTGTTGAGAGTGACTCAACTACGGTTGTCCTATCTATGCAACCCTGTTGAAACAACCCGCTTTCTGTTAACCCAGTTTGTTAGGGTGGATGTATGTCATGCTCACGGAGTGCTAATCAAGCTGCTCATGCTCCAGCCAAGTTAGCACTCCAGGTTGGTCATGATGTTTTCTTAGTTGAGGAATGTCCTCATTCTATCTCTAGCATTGTAATGCAAGATGCTTTATCTGCCAGTTAATTTATAAAATTATGTTTGTTATAAAAAAAAAAACACTTTATTATGTCCACGTCGGATATGTGAAAGTGCTTTATATATGAAGTCGACTCATAAGGTGGAGTCTTTTGGAGATTCATGCATGGTTCACCATCTCTTACGCTTACCTATGATTTTAATCAATCAATCATGGTGTTGGCCTTTGGTAAAAAGTGACCAGAATTCAAACCTCTTAGAAAGCGTGAACTCACACATAAATTTTTTGTAAACTTGTCTAGCATGCGTGATTTGTGAACTATTACATGAATTTAGCCTATGCACAGTGAAAGGATAATGGTTAGAGACTTACAAAAAAAAAAAATTTATGATTTCAATCTCAAGTATTCCTATGTTTTTGGAGAGGGAAGTAAAAAAAGGTATTCTAGAGCCAAACGACATTTTGAATCAAGGGGGACAACATGATCCTCCATGAATGAACATCAATTATTTACCCCAAAAACACAAATCCTGTTCGTCAACATAAAGCGACACCGTTTTGCTTACGTAAAATACTAGCAAAAGCTACTGACATTTCATTGTTTTTAGAGAATCAAACAGTAGTATTGAGAGATCAAATCTTTTTTTTTTTCGAGAATAAAACACAATTATATTAAAATAACACACCACAATACATAGAAGAGTTTGAAACTCCTCGAGAAACATTACAAGAACAAAGCACTCCAAAAACAAGAGCAAAAAAATGACTCAAAGCAATAGCAGATACCACAACTAGGCTATAGAGATTAAACTCGTTTGAAGATGCAGGCAGGAGCCTTAGAGCATCAAAAGCACGATTAGAGACTTCCTTAAAACCTCGCCAGAGAGTGGAATAGGTGCTGCAACCTTGAGACAAATCCTTCAGAGTCTTTATCAGAGTACCCAAAAGACGGACGTCGCCGTCACCACAATTAAATAAGATCTTAGAGTATACCAAATCAACATTTAAATCAGACAATTGAATTTTAAGGGCATTGCAGTTGCCCAAGTCTGCTCCAGTATAGGGGCGAGAGACTAGGATGGCGATTATTGAGAGGGGTTCGTGGCAGCAGAAGTTGGTGCAGTGAAATGGGGATTATTTGCAGTTACGTTTAAAGGTTTTGAAGGCAGAATGGCAGCAAAGGGAGGGGTAGCCGCGAACGAGAATCCTGATGATGCTGCAGTAGAGAACAGAGGCATTGGGTTAGCACCGGCTTGACCATGCATCTGCCATGCCCAATTGATGCGTCCTTGTGAATTTGATTCGAGTCTCTTCTCTGTTGCTCTTTCCTGCCAAACAAGTTAGAACCTCAGTTGTGAACAGATAAAATTGTGGAATTTTAATCAGGTAATTAGACACATTATAACATACATATTGACACTTTAGTAATAAATTTAGTTTCCATTAGAAGATAATTTGACAATGAAAACCACAGCACTTCATCTTATGACTAGAAAGAAACGAGAGTATTCCAGAATTAATTATAATTACAAAAGTATCATGCAGTTTCAGGGCAGAGACAAATCATATCCTCTTGTATATTGGAATAAAAATTCAACCACACCAAATAGTAACCATCAAAGAACTACAGTGCCTGAAAGTTAATCAGCTTCATGGTGGTGGAACCCGACTGTATAATCTTATATTGGTATCTGGGAATTCAGTTCCATGAAAAAGGCAGATATGAGTCACTGTTTTCTCTCTTTAATTTTATCTTCTATTACAGAAAATTTTTGACATCGAATATTCCACACAAATGATTTAATTCATCAACATCTAGAGAGTAAACCAAAGAAATTGAAAGCACGGAGACAGTATCATCTGAATATTCCTATGCCACAATTCTATGGCCACGTAATCTTTCTCGACCATAAACAATTACTGCAAAATATGGAATGCGTAAGACAGTTCTTCAAGCCTCAACCTATTTATCTTTTCAGGCCATACACACACAACACACACATAAACATATATGTTCAATTAGGGAGGGCAATCAATCAAATTAATTTTTTAGCATATTTAAGAGAATACCGCATTGGGAAATAAGGTAGGATGGCCACCATTATGGACCATAGGGTGATCTAATGTCCTTGCAAGCCGTTTAATAGGTGGATCAGCAGTGGCAGTTGCTGGGTTTCCCATCTTGAAAAAAAATTTATTAGAAGGAACAAAAGCCATCAGCAGTCTGAGATTAAACAGGAATGACGTGCTCACACTTTGCAGGAATTCAAAAGAAAGAAGCTGCATCCAAATTGAGAAGCTGAACAGTAAAAGCTGGCATATATTACCCATGAACAATTTCCACCTTGGACACCATAAGGGCCAGAAAGGAACCGGAGATGCCCCTCGTCCTTGGGCCCATTGCGAAGAGGAGGAGATATTCCCAAATTTAGATCAAGATGGCGGTCACTGGCTGCAGCAAAAAAAAACATGGAAAGGCAATTAATAAAGACCAGTCTCTGAAAGACCAAGACGACCAGCATGGTACAAAATGATTGTATTAGTTGCAAGCAGTATAAGGAAACACCTTCATTAATGGCCTTGGATGCCATCTCCCCTTCATATGTACTGGGCTCAAAGTTGGTAACTGCCTCTGTTCCATTACATTTGATGGCTGCCTTGTCATAAGCCCTGATTTCCAAAAATCAAAAAGGGACACATGTTGGATGTAACCCTATTGAGGTTGAATTTCAGGGTAATAAATTCAGGATCAAGTAGAGTGTAATTCATGATCATTAGGACCTTGCTGCTTCTACCTCGTTGTCGAAGAGCCCAAGATATATATACCTGCACGCAAGCATTGTAATCTCCATGATGAAAACACCATCCCCAATATTTTCTTTGAAACAGACATATTAGAATTGTTTTTTACCCATGAAAAGAGAAGGCAAAAAAAATGTACTCGACAATCAATTTGAACTAATTCCCAGTTCACACCAGCTGATACTTAATTTTCTAACTATTTGCAACCATAGTCAGAGACTTGATCCTTTGGACTTGGTCTACAAATTCGTATTTAATATTATTGGGATCCCACTACATGGAACGCTCCAACGATAGTTTCATCATAATTTACACAAAATCTTATTCTAAAGCTCTAGGTAATTTGCATTCAAGAAAAAATGGTCCTCACTTTTTGCCAAGGAACTGGCCCATCCTGGCTTCCCATCGGCCGCACTTGTGCAGGGTCACACCTCGATATTTTGAGCTCCCTCTTGAAAAACCAGTGCTCTGGCGCCGGAGTATATGCACAAACTCTTCCTTGCTCAGGTTTTTCATCTGTTCATTAATCAAATTAAGACAACCTAATTGCAACCAATTTATGAAACAGAATCAATCACTTACGCTATACAAGCATCATTTGCAATATCCAACCTGTTGCAGATCGTCATCATAATCGGTGAGACTGAAATTGATGTCAGCATCAACACCTCTGAACTTGATAGCAGCTCGATCATAGGCTCTGAGTATAGGTTAATAAATTTAAGAAAAATTGAATTAGAAAAGGGAAACATGCCAACCTCCTCTGTCCAACTTCCTAACCCTCAACGTAAGACAGTGAAACTATTTGTATATTATGATTCATTTACCTCGCAGCAGCGTGAGCAGCGTCAAATCCTCCTAAACAAATCCAGTATCAATATTAGATCGCTAGAAATATGCTGAAGATCTAAAAAATTTCAAGAGATATTTCCTTATTAGTGTATTTCTAAATTCAATAACATTAACAACATTCCATACCCAAATACACTTGTTTCCCGCAATCCCTGCACCGAAAGGAGAAAAACAAAAATGAAATCAGCCAAACTATCATATGCGGTAATATACTATAGCACAAACGCCATCCATCAAACAATAATATGATTAATTTATACAACGAAATATAAGGAAAGTTTAAGTGAAAGCCAAGGACGATTTAGATTTCAGTTAAGCAAGTAAAATTAAGTCAAACAACAACCAAATTCATTCAAGATTTCGTGAAGAACGCAATCAGGAGAACACGTAGAACACAAGAGCAACACTGAAATCATACCAGATATGCGATTCCCATCTCCCGGTCCTCCTGTAGAACGTGACGCCTCTATATTGCGAGCTCCGCGACCTAGGCCCCCTCCTGCTCTTCTTCCGCGGCTGTGATGCTTGCTGAACCACCGGTATTTTGCCTTCCCTATCCCTCTCAAAGGTAAGATCAATCCGATTCCTCGAAGAGAACCTCGTGGAGTACTGTCCTTGCATCTCAGTACTCAAAAAACCTCCGTTAACTCTCTTACTCACAGGAAAAAGTTCCTTCGTCACGGCTTCGTCGCTTCCGGCTCCGACTTTCAAGATGTCGAAGCTGATGGTGCACGCGTCGCCGCGGGCGTGCGTAGAGCAGGAGTATTCGTTGCTTGACGCCTCCGCATTGACGACCGAAGAATTAGAGGTCCCCGAACCTTCAGGGTACTTACCGAGAATTGCGGCCGAGTACTCGTTCTGAGTCGACTCCTCGTTCAGGTTAAGATCGAACATCGCCCCTCCCATCATCAATTTCTCAAACTATTCACTATTTATCTTCTATTAATCATTATGCATCGACATCCTAGTATTTTGAGAGCAAATCAGACGGTAGATATCCTTGAAATCAGAGATTCACGAAGTTAATTTCTACGAAATATCTAATCAAAGCGGGAGATATACGCAAGTATATAATGGAAAACACAACTCAGAGAATGCAAATATGAACAGTTTCTGAAGAGATGAGAAGCTGAGTAGTTCGCTTTTTAAGCTCTGTTGCTTCTCTCAAGAACCATATCAGGAAATCTCCGGTGACCGGAGAATAGGAAGGAAAGAGTGACCAATGAGTGGCAGAATTAATAGGATCGGCGACGATCTGATTCCATGGGAGAGAGGGAATTGCCTAGAGCGAGCAAAGAAGAAGATGGGACGTGTGAACTGTGAAGGTACATTTCCCTTGCTTCATAGTTCATAGTTCATACCCATTTTAAGAGGAATAAATAATATTTTTCTCTCTGATCCTCAGCATGCGACATGGGTGCTATTCCATCGGGTTGGCCGGTCACCGGTTTTCTTGTCAAGAGATTTCTCTCTTTTTTCGTTTTGTCCGTGGTCTCGTGGATGGAAACAGTGTAGCGACGATGGTCCATTTTAAGGGGATTTTTATACTAACCGATGTTTATTTTGCAGGTTTTTAATTGATTGCCGACCTGAAATTCAAGGATTAGTTCCCAAAAATCAGGGATATCCAAGATTAGCAGTCCAAGAACCTACAATTCAAGGAGTCTTCATCCTAACGGATAGATTCTTCTCAAACGTGATTTGTTGGATTATTATCGAGATTTTAGTAGGATTACATCAAAGAGGGACCTGGAGAAATGGAATTATGTTAGCTAAACAATCAAGTTTTCTCTCAAACATGTTTTTAGCTGAAACACGTCTCTACGCAGCTCAAGCCACGTTCATCCTGCACCACTTAGAAAAATCCATTTTTACACGATCTTTCGTGCAAAAGAAGCAACAAGATGATCGCCATGAACCATGTTCTCATATTTTGGTCCATGAATCCTGAAGACTCGCGAAGTAGAGACTGCCATGACATCCAAGAGAGTCCATTTCCTCCAGTACGACTAGAAGGACATCGTCATCACTCCTACATTTAGGAGAAAGTTGCGGTTACAAAACCCACTAACCCAGTCATTCCAGCAAACAGCAAGAGAACGGTTTTGCCACAATTCTCATGACATCCCACGAAGTATACTTGAAGAAGAACAAAAGAAATGCTCGTCTCTTAGCACTATAAAAGAAGAAGATGAAGAAACAACAAATTACCCACGCGGTTGTTTTAGTTTAAGCTTGTAAAGCACGCCCTACATCCCAAGATGTATCCATTTTCAATGAAGATCCTAATGCATTCCCGCAATACATTGTTTTTATTTCACTTCAATAGAAGCTCTTTTCATTACGGTGATTAGTCTTTTGATTTTTCTTGCTTTCTCCAGATTGACACTCCAGGCATTTTAAGTCATTTTCCTGGCAAGGCAAACCTCGAGCCAGCTGTGCACAATCCATTTGGTGCAGAGGTCATATTTGGTGTAGAATCCCACAAATCATCCTATCAAATCCTTTGGGCTGACAACAAGCCTTGGCATACCTGCAAATTCAACATCCATATTCACAAAACTCATGTTCCCAATAGTCAAAATTGTGAGGTCTCCTGTCCAGAACAGAAGACGATAAAAAGATACTTAAATCATTTAAAATATATCAAATATATAGATGATACAATGTTGGTGAAGGATGTAGAAACTAACAAGAGGTTGAGAATTTTTTTAAAGAGGTGCTTAATGGCGATCACACGGAAGAAAAATCAAAGATTTTCGTATCTCATATGAGAACAAAGATCTTTGATATATAAGGCGTATTAGGGTGACTAAAGTGAAGAAAGTCTTAAAGATAATAAAAATGGATAAAGCCATGAGATCTTACGGAATTCTAATTGAAGTGTGAAAATGTATAACTTTGATAATTTACCTTTAATTGGATATGTTATTTGTCCTTTGTGGGGACCATCACTTGATATTCTAAGATGGTTGGACTTGAAAAGAAAACCAAAGGAGCACCTATACTATACGTGGCAGTGTAAATATATAAAGTGAGAGAGGATTAATGCTTTTGCTATTAGTACCTTCCTCTTAAGGTAATCCTCCAACCTTTAACATCTTTTGTTTATCTTATTTTCCATTTGTGGTAACTTCAACAAACAACCTTTTGACTGGCTGTAGCCGGTCGCCAAATGCTATCCTCCTGTCCTTTCTCCCACTCCCACCATTCGTATTCCACCACGTCTGTTCAGTGTTCACCTTTTTGAAAGCCTGAGAGGCACTACTCAACCCACTGTTTTATTCCTAATTAAGGTCAACATCGATGGTGTAATCGACCTGATCCAACGGTTGACGTTAGTCAAAGTTTTCTATGAGCCAGTATGCTGGTCGATTTTCATTTTCTAATGCTATTAAAAAAACAAAATAAAAGAAAATATGACCAGTAGCCCCACTACTAAAATACTAATGAAGTGGGGGAATGCTTAATGTATAATGCTATCTTGTCTGGCTTAACAAGAAAAATATTTTTCCAGATTGAGCATATTTCCGATACCTAACAGGTAACATGTACTTGATTGATCGGCAAAGGAAGTGCCACATTTTATTTTTTTTAAAAGGGTTGGGGAGATTTGAATCTTGATTATCATTTATCAGGATGATACATACTATTCTTACCACCCCAATTAGTGGTTGGAGTGTGGTAGCGTCAATTTACTGGTGCTGTTTGGGAGTGCTGTCAACTGCTGTGAAGTGTTATACGATGTTATGAGTTATAAAACTGTTGTGTTGTTAGGCGAGTTGGAACGCAAAAGCTATTTGGCGTATTACTTTTAAAACTGTGGTGTGATACTGTAAGGTGTGTTTGGCGTATCTAAATTATGGTTATATTAGATTACTAATAATATTAATATAAAATCACTTAATGTTTACATTATACATTAATCTAAAATAAAATAATTGACCTAATTTGATTACGTGAGACAATTCAATATATATTATAAGCGTTTGGGAGTGTTGTGAGGTGCTGCAAAGTAAAAAGTTGTGGTGTTGTGAGGTGAGATGCACCTGAACGCAATGCAAACACATTGTCAAACAAATACACTATATTAGAGTAGTATACACTAAAATATTTCATTTGAAGCGTACTCTCTTCCGCCACGCGTGATGTAAACACAAGAATCAAAAGAATTTAATGGCCAGTGGATGCCATGGTGCCCTTTAAGGAAACCTTCCCTGCCTGCCTGCCTATCACAGAGGCGCCATTCTCGCTATCAGACTCTACAAGAGATCATTCAATTCAATTCAATTCATTATTTATCTAGTAAATACTATTTCCCCACAAGAATAGAAATGCATCTCAAAATACAATTACAAGAAACCTCTTCTATTTTTCATAGAAAAAAAAAAAAAAAAAAAGACTTGCCACATTTGTATTAGAACCCTATTTTTATAACCACATTTGTTGCTTGATTGCTTTCCAAATGTGTCCCCCATTAGGTGAAGCCAATGTTTTCATGACAGAAAAGAAACCCTGTCATGATTTCTCATTTCTGTTGAGGCTAAATTTGAAATATAATAATATATGTTTGGGATAAAAAAAGTAAAATACAATTAGAGGGGCAGGGCCTCCTCCTTTTCAGCTTTTCTAGTGGAATTCGGCAAGAATATTGTACGAGGTTGAAACCTTTGGGAGACGTGGACGCTTCATGTCCATTCACGCCTGTACCTATAAATTGTACCTGAGACGTGTTTATTGTGTGAGTTTGTTTACCTTCCATCTACTACACCCTTCTCGCGTGTATGTATTTAAAAAAAAAAAAAAAAAAAACCCGACATTAGTTAAAAAGATTAAGAATTGAAAAAGCCCATGTATTTAAAAAAAATTTCAAACGAGCCTTCTGTACAATTTCTAGGCTAAACAAATCCTTCGTATTCAATTCCGTTAACGATGCCGATGTAATCATTAAGGACAATGGTAGAGACTCCTAAAATTTGATCCCCAAATACCCCCCAAATCTATGTGACATTAAAATAATCATCGTTTAAAAACACACATATAAGGCCCACCTCACGTTAAATGGGGTCTCAAGCATTATTTAATCATTAAATATATGACATGAATTTTTGTTTATTATTTTATACTTCTTGACTTGTCATTTTACATACACAAAAGTCCCTGTATTTTAGACAATAGTTCAATTAAGCCCATATACTTTGAAAAAATGAACAAATAAGTTCATGATTTGAAACAATGATAAACTTAAATATCAGTCTACACATGTCGCTACAGAGGTAGAGGATAATATGCAAATGTTAATCAAGAGGTGGAGGCCTGTACAAAATTGCGCACATAGCCCCATTGACCAAGATCCAAATCAATCCAAAAAAATAACCATATACATCTTTGATTCAAATTTGAAAACAAAAATAGAGAAGAAAGATGGTGAGAGGAACACCATTTGTTGCCCCAAAAGTATTTTTTTTGGCAAAACATAATAGGAAAACGAGAGATTAAATCTCAAAATCTCTTCCATCATTTCCTCCCTTGGGCCAAAGGTAGACAAAGAAATAGAGCGGTTTTCGGATATGATGAGAGATGCGTGAAGAGAGATAGAGAGAAGGAGAGAGAATTTTGGATAATTTTTAATTATTAATTTTGACACTAATACCATGTCATAATATCACACTTCATTTATATTTTCCTAAAATAAAAGTCATGTGATATATTCTTCACCAAATCAACTACTTTTAACGAAAATTTGGTAGAAGGGCCAACAACGGAGACCAAAACCTAAAATAGAGTCACTTGTTTAATTAAAAAAATTATACAAGGGCTTGATTGAACTTTTTTCTGAAAATACATGGCTTTTCAATATTCTTTTTTTTTTATATATTGCTTTATGCGTTTAATGACATTTTCTCACTCTTGATTCTCGAAAGTTGAAACTGCGATTATAGGTTTAATATAAAATAGCAAAAATGAAGCTTAGACAAAGACACTGGCTACGTTTACCGACAAGTCCCAGGACCCATATGTTTATTGCCTCTGATTGGCATTTGCCCCTCATCCACCCACCCCTCAACACTGTTTTCGAAATGCCACTTCCAGACCAGCTGAGGTGCAGTCATTATCAACCATCACAGCATCAAAAACAGAAAAAATACACCAACCTAGTTGCACGTAACTGCTGATTTAAACACAAAAGGTTGCCACTAACCACGGAAGAACAGTCACTGAACAGGAGCAAAAAGATAAAAAAGAGTTTGAAGGCAGGAGGACAACCTTTGATTAAAGAAATTCCCCCACCTGCGAAAGACATTATTGAAGGTAATGGCAATAACAGTAGCATTCCCTTTTCTCCCACCAATACGATCAAAGTCTTCTAGAGTCTAGTAGAAGAAAACATAAATTAAACCTCAAGAACATTAATTTTTGCTAGGTAACAAGCAATCATGTCAACTTTAATAAAATTCTAATTTGCACTTGCTATCGGAACAAAGCAACACTGAAAAAGCATTATAACAACCAGTCATATCCAACGAATTAACTTAGTGGCAATCGGATTCATGCCACTAATGGCTATTAATGGTTCATAGGAAAGATAAAACTTCCAGGAGATTAAGATGCAGAAATAAATTAATTCAGAAAACCTGCAGACTCATTGGTTCTGAATTAACGGGAAATCAAGATCATTCTACACTATTTAAGATTTGAATGTATCTGCAGCTAAGAGACATACATGTTTTGAGAAACCTTTTTGCATTGTTTGATATACTAAAGTCAGGATGGTGATCCGTTGGATGCTTCACACTTCAAACTGATGGAAAAACAATCAGGAATGACAGTGCATAGAATATTGAATTTAAAGAATTTATTAAAACAAACTAAATACAATAAATATATAATTAAAATACTGACTTGAATTGAGATTGAGGATAGCGTAATGCTATGTCCTATAGCAGAAATTCGCCCCTACTCTTGTGCTTGTAGTTCAATGAGCGTCTGCCACCAGGATTCAACAATCTGTAGCCAAGAATCGTGCACTTGATTCTTGGTCCTGGCGAATTTACTGGGTGCTTTTTCTCTCAAATCAAAAGGTTTGTGATGAAGGTTTGAATGTCAGAAACTCTGATCCTTCACAACCATGTTATTTCTGGTATTTATAGAATAAGACAGAAGCAGTTTACAAGTAGTTTTTGTAGAGAAGTTGTGTTGATCAGACACAACTCTTCTCAGACAAACACAACTGTTAAAATAAACTGTAATTGGATAAAAATAAAAAATAAAGAATATAGCCCAAGCATATAGCCCAAGCCCATCTATGAATGTTTATCCAATTTAGTAAGTGTGTTAAGTCCACACTTATAAACTACTCTTTCTTTCTATACTTGTCCAATGTGGGACTTTCTTATTGCTATACAAAATCCAACACAAACAACACATACAAAGAGCTACGCATGCAAAATAAACAATACACGAAAAGTTAGAGAGACAGTGGAGATACAAAGGTACCCAATTTGTCAAAAGAAATCATATTCTATGCAAAAGACGAGAGAGAGAGGGAAGTAACCTCAAAAAAAGGTGGAATCCTTCGCTTCTTCTCCCGATACTTCCTCTTCTTCTTTTTTTTAAAAAATCAAGACAAGGTTGTGGGATACAAAGGTACCCAATTTGTCAAAAGAAATCATATTCTATGCAAAAGACGAGAGAGAGAGGGAAGTAACCTCAAAAAAAGGTGGAATCCTTCGCTTCTTCTCCCGATACTTCCTCTTCTTCTTTTTTTTAAAAAATCAAGACAAGGTTGTGGAGTATTTTATCAAGATGGAATACATATTAATAGGGATGGCAACGGGGCGAAATCATATTCTATGCAAAAGACGAGAGAGAGAGGGAAGTAACCTCAAAAAAAGGTGGAATCCTTCGCTTCTTCTCCCGATACTTCCTCTTCTTCTTTTTTTTAAAAAATCAAGACAAGGTTGTGGAGTATTTTATCAAGATGGAATACATATTAATAGGGATGGCAACGGGGCGGGGGCAGATCATGGTCGCCCCGCCCCTATTCAACATCTTTGAAAATTATAAAATTAAATTGCATATTGTAAGATTCGAACCAAAGACTTCTAGGTGGGAAAGTAATGAACTAACCAACAAGCCCAAACTATTTTCATGTTACATTTGCCAACTAATTAAATTATTATCTTTACATACCACCTATTATATTTTTAACACCATTAAATAATTTTAGTTTTACTTAATGGTATTGATTTTAAAGTTTATATTATACACATCTATAGTTTTAAATTGTTTAATTTTATACTTTATTTTATAAAATCTTAGGGTCTTAAAGATTTTATCAACATTAATGAGTAGAGGGTCATATTATGGCTTTAGGGTTTAGTGCTTAGGTTTAGGGTTCAAAGCCTTTAGGGTTTAGAGTCTTTAGGGTTTAGAGATTTAGGGTATTTAAGGATTTGGGGTTTAGGGTTTAGAACCTTTAGGGTTTTGGAGATTAGGATTTGGGAGTATAGGGTCATATTTAACTTAAGATTTAGGGTCCTATATTTTTATCAATATCAATTCAATTGACTTAAGGTTTAGGGATTAATTATATGGTTTAGGGTTTAGCGCTCAGCTTTAGGGGTTAGGGTTTATGAATTATTTAGTACTTAGGTTTAATGGTTTAGGGTTCATGGATTATTTAGTGCTTAGGGTTTAAGGGTTATTTATATTGGATTAAAACTAAGCATTCAAATCTCTATTTTGACATTATTAGTTTATTACTATATTAGAAACAATGTGTTCAAATCAAGTCAATTTAAGTTAGAGTTTAGGAATCTTACTATATAGAATCATGACAAGTGTAGGGTTTAGCAATATCCTTGCATCATTCGTTATTTAATGTATTTCAAGTCTGTTTGACATGTTTGATACCAATTTCTGATAGTTGTACACATGATTTTGGATACGGAAAGAATCTGGACCATAGGACTGTTCCCATAGACCGAGTTATACTGCTCAACAAGAAACATATAAATAGAATATAATTGTAATAACAATTAGTGAATACCCAATTGCAAATCATGCTTTCTCAAAACAGTAAAAACAATAAAGACAGTTCAACTGAGGTACCAACGTGAAGGAACATGCCTTCATTTTGAAGACAGCACCCTCAATCCTGGTTGATTACAGCAAACTGTCCCCGTGCAGCCTTAAAACATCATTATGTCCTGCAAGTATTTCATTAAAATGATAGGAATGTAAGATTTCAAACTCCATATGCAAAAATCAAATGTCAACCAAGCTTGCAGATTGAAAAGCTCATAGCAAAAGAATAAAAGCGGTTCATATGAGGCTGTGAGATGTATGCCACTAGAACCTTGAATGCCTACGAAATAATGGTTTTTCATATTGACAAAACAAAGAAGTACCAATAACAAACCTTGACCACTAATCGTGTATATATCTTGTCCAGTGAGTTCTGTACCCTCATCACTCAGCAACGAAATGCCAGAGGAAGTTATGTTGAAAGGAAAAGATAGAGGTGGCGATATTGGAGATTTTGCCACCTTAATATACCTCTGACCTGAAGGAGAAAGCTATGATGTGAAATTCAAATGCATTGAGAACAACTCAAACATTTTTCATTTTCAAATGATACTGTGCTCAATTTATTAGGTAGTCTACAGGCATACCACATGCATTATTCTTTGAAGAAGCTTAACGATCTTAAAACATATTCTTTAATAATCTCTTGTTGAAGTATCTACTAAAAGATCTTGTTCATAACAGGTTTGGTTAAATTAGTTACTCTGTATTATGTGGTAGATGTTTTATTAAGGTAGGAGAGCGACAGATGTAAGCATCTCACATTCTTGAACAAGTTAAAAACAATTACCAATGTTCCTCTTTCTAGTTGAACTTCTAGGAAGCAAATTTACTCTAATGTTCTTTTCTTTTTGAATGGATAAATTTACTCTCATGTTTTAATACCTATATATTCACTAGATCATATTCAGCAAAATAACATGCAGAGAATGATGAACAAGTAAAGAACACCAAATCATGGCTTAGGCTAACCAAAAGTTACAAAAAAAAAGCCAAATGACAACCTGATCTAGCTTCAAGCACCAGACGAATGGTCACAGCGTGTGCCCAGTTAGTCCCCAAAGCAGCAACAAGATGAGAATCACTTCTTGTGGAATTCTCTAATGTTTCATTCATCTTGTTAACTGCACATGGTAAAGACATTTCACTTTGACAGACCGGGAAGAAATTTTGACGTATGATAACACAGATTGGTGTACCTTGGAAAGGAAACTGGCAGAGTTCAGTGCTTTGAGATCTCACTTGGTTTGTTACAACAACAGGAATCCGTGAAAATTCAGCAAGTGACCTAGGTATGTTCAGAAAAAAATGAAAAGTATCACTTCCACAGAAAAGGAAATAGCCGCTGGGAAAGGGAATGTGCTAATCCGAAAAGATACAATCTTACTTGAGAAAAGAAATATGCCAGCCCAATGGAAGTTGTCTGGGAGCCCCCTGATTATGGTCCCTAAAAAATATTGAACAATGCTTTCTTAATAACACGGGAAAATTGTATAATTAAATAATTCATAATCTGTAGGCATAGCAAAATCTTCTAACATACTTGTCAAAGAATATGTTCATGTAAAATTTAACCGTGTCATGGAAAGAAAATGGAAAATTCTTGTGCTAACACCGAGCATTTGAGATTAAGGATAATCCATACACAGGCTTACACACACGAGTATAGCATCTAGATAGTTACCCATTCTACTTAATCAGGATGCTCGCTACTCAAAGAGTTGCCCAAAGTTTCCTTGATATTTCCTTCTCTAACACATATAAGGGAAATGGGAAAGACTAACTGAGCAAGTTTATGAAAGAAATTCCAATCTCGAGCTCTCATATAGAACAACAAACCACATTATATAAGCCCTCTTTTTTATGTGTGCATCAAAGTAGTGGAATCTCATTCTGTTTTGATAAATGGTCTCCTATACTGCCATTTTAAAATCAGGATTCGGTTCCTCAGAAAACACCAGAAAAGGATATATTATCCAGGGGATAATTACATCCTTCTTTAACATAGACAATCGCAACATGACTTTATTACAATTAATTGATAGATATGGTTATAGTCATTACAGCAAAAACACAGAATAATCTTACCCTGAAAGAAGAGCAGCCATGCTATCAATGACAAGCAACTTCACCTTGTTTTCGAGGAGTGAAACCTTGATCTGTTGTAAACTGTTAATATATCAAATAGCATAGAATCACTAGATGGATTTAGTAGTACTTTCAATCAGTTACAAACAAATAAAGTAAATATGGTAGCTCTCTAGTGCAGAAAGTTTAGAGAATCGCGATACATGTTAAAAAGAGAAGAAGAGGGCCGGCCAAGAAAGACATGCATGGATGTAATAAGCTGGGATATGGATCTAGAGGGATTAATTGAAAGTTAGCTTTAGATTGGAATGAAAATAGAAAGAGAGTCCACTCATTAGAGTTGAACTACTTCTGGTAACGTATTTAAACAGCCAACCTAAATATTTGGGATTAATCATTGATTTATTTTCCTTTTCGAAGCCACCTCAAGTTTTGATAAACTCAAGAGAAGAAGAACCGAAAAATCAATATCTGATCCTCTCATTGTGTATTTAATTTGCATTTTATTAGGCTCCATGCTTCAGCTGAATTATTTTCTCATCAGCTATTAATATTAATTCAAGGCCTTTTTTTTATTTCAGAGCTATGTCTTATAAAATTTGCACCTTTCGGTGAAGGCAACAAGTGACGACGGCTGCAAAACAAGGATCCTACCAGCCATCTGCAGCACAAATAGAGTCTAATTAACTTGTTAACCATGTCGACGGCTATAACGTGACAAATTTGAGAAAGTAAAATTGAATATACATTAGTTGTACCTCCTGTGCCAGTCCTTTTGTTTGAAACAACTCGGGGAAACTTTTCGCTCCAATTTCAATCAGCCTGATAAAATCAAGTAGACCACATACACATTTCCGCTAAATCATGGGAAAATAATGTCACTAAGACATAAAAGTGATAACAAAATCACGGTTAAGGTACCTTCTTGAACTGAATTTTGATTCTACATCAACATATATTACATGGCCATCTAATCCTCCAAAGCTCGCAGGCAATGAAGCCAGTAGTGAGATCTTGAGGCAAAACTGCAATTTTATAAAACAAAAAATGATGGACGTTCACCCAAGCAGAGAGGATAATTCCTACAAAGAATATAGAGACACTTGGTCAAGCTTATGTCTGAGCATTTAACATAATCCTTAAAACATGTCACGTTTCACAGCGGGACAAGACAATAATGGATCTTGCAATTTGCATCTTTCAACTAAATAGGAAACCAAACTGTTGTTTAAAAATTTAGCATTTCTCATTGAAACAAAGCATCATGCTTATGTCCAAGGATTTCAAATATCTTAAAAAAATTTTGTGGTTCGCAGTGGGACAATACAGTAACGACTCATGCAGTCAAGCAATTTGCATGTCTCAACAAAATAGGTGCCCCAACTGTTATTTCAACTTTTCACGTTGCTCATGGAAACAAAGCATCACTGGTAGCAGACAGGCTAATTCCTAGAAAGAATAGATGGACACTTTGTCATGTTTATGTCTGAGTATTCAAAAGTATCCTGAAAGCTAATCATTTTTCACATTGGGAAAGAACAGTAATGACTCATGCAATTTGCATTTTTCAACTAAATAGGAACCTGGCTGTTGTTTCACCTTTTCACATTTCTCATGTTCCCAAAAGAATACATTTTAAAGCGAAGGAAAGAAAGCCAGGCCCATTGCAATGAAATTTCACCACAGGTCCACAATCCTCCTCATTGTCTCAATGAAAGAATAACTTCCACAAAATGGATTTGACTAAACAGAGTTTTGATAATGATTAATGGCAAGTTAAGTGCAAAAGAGCCAACTCTAACTAGAAACCAGATGCTTACAATCTCCAAAGGCATAAGACCGTTCTATGAAGTTTGACATGTCAGCTTTCCAGTCTTATCTCGTCTTAACAACAATTGCAAAATGTACCAAATGTGTTTACCTTCTCAGTACATTCATTGGTGAGATACCTCATCTCCACTTTGATTAAAAGTACCGCCAGCCTCTCAAGAAACCATATAATTGTAATGGCATTTTTTGCATAGGTTCTTAGGTTATATTTTAATACCCTTGCTTGCCTCCACAGGTTTTCCCGGTTCCATTACAATTTATTTTCCCAAATTTTATCTGCAAAAGTGGTCCCATAACAACAAATATCAAACAAACCCAAACATAGAGTGATGTGTGTGAAATAAGCGTTCAAGCTTGTACCAACAAGTATGTCATATAAACAAGAGACAAATGGTATCCTAATTTATAAGGAAAAATGAATGAAATTTAAGATTTATGAATATTGAGTAGATTTGTGAAAACAATATAGAACGTGTTAAATAAAACGTCTGGAAACTGGAAGGACCAAAAGAATTAGGACAGTAGATGAATCAACTGCATCTCCATGCACCAATATTTAAAACTAAATATATCAAGTACTGACAACCTACATTTTTACCCAGGTTCATCTTACATAGGAAGATTTTGATGTTGTTGTTATTAGTATTCACATTATGATGTCAAATGGAACTGTAACTCTTAGATATAATCAATGAAGCATTCAATTATTAATCAGAACAAGTTCACACAAATAAAGGTCACTGAAACACTAAAGATCCCAATGCTCAAGAAACTTGTCCTCAATACAAATAAATAAGAGGCAATGTGAATATTCATTTAGAGTCTATGGCCATGAGCAAGATAAATTACCTTAAGCAACCCCAAATGGAAAGTAAAAATAGATTCTCCATAGGAATAACATAGCAGTTAACTTATACCTGTGTTTTTCCAATTCCAGCTGGACCAACCAGCTCAGTCAAAACACCGAAAGGAACTCCTCCACATAAGGCCTCATCTAAGCCTCTCAGACAAGTGGGGAGGTGACCTGAAAAGAGCTCATGGTGAATTTGGCCCTCCATTAGTGATAGCGCCTAGAAAACACAACCAAAATCAGCTTATGAGGACATATATGCACTGGCCAAATAAGAATCATGGTCCAGACATGGAATGCTTTCAAAGAAATTAAAGTAAGAAAGTTTTTAGGGTTACAGTTTGATACGGTGGACAGGTAATCTCGCTGATGTGTGCAATGGCAGATGTGACATCTGCAAACCTCACATCTAACAACTCCATCAAATCAAATTCAGTCAATGATAGTGCGTCCTAGAAGAAAACAAAGCAAGCATCAATCTGTCGCCAAGATCAAAGAATTGTTTCCATCAAAAGGACTAACGAATTAAGATGAATTTCAAAACACCATGAAGAAATAACATCAAATCACTGCTCATTACTCAAAAATATTTGTGAAGGATTCCAAACTATCTCGTTTTGGCACAGTTCGGCAAGAGGAGTTTCACAATAACGCACTTGAAGAATGTAAATGATCAAGATCCAAACAGTTCATTATCATAACAGAACATAGCAAGGGTGAGGTCTGGAATTGACCAGGGGAAGAGACCAGAGAGATTACCTTGGCCGTTCTGATGTTACGCGCGGCGAATATGTTTTCTATCGGCTTGGGCAGTCCCATCTCGTTGATCAGCTTGTTCGCCATTTCTGTACGTTTTTCTCTCTCGTTCTCTCTCTTCCTCTCCCTCTGCCGTTCTTCTCTGTCTTCTTTTCCCGCCTTACAAAGCCTAATTTTGTGGCCAGGGGAGAAAAATAGGTTTTTGTGGATCGCGTCTATACTCTGTAGGACGTTTTCTCCTTACGCAAGGAAAATTCTACTAAGCGGGTCGATATCTCTTGGGTTTCGATTTCGATAGGCCCAATGAGTTGAGCAAACAAAGTAATGGGCCTAATGGCCCAGTTAAAAAGATCTCTATCTTCAGCCCATCACTGAATGTTTCGGTGGTTGCCTGGTTGGAGTTGAGGTCCAGATGAGACAATGTACGGTCCATATCTCTTGGGCTTCGATCCCAGTTGGTCCAATCAGTTAGGAATGTTTGTTCCCAATATAGCAGTTAGTTTTGCCATTTCAGCAATCAAAACGCCGAACGGGAAGAGCGGTCATGTTGAATTTGATGGCAAATGGAAAACACAACTAAAATCAACTTGTCAGAACCATATCATAGAATGTTTTCAAGGAAATTGAAGCAAGCAAGGTTTAGGGTTAGGGCTACAGTTTGATGTGGCGAACAGAAGATTTGAAGCGCGTAATTGCAACGTGACTTCAACGAATCTCGTATTTAACATCACCACCAACTCGAATTCAATCAAAAATGGGACGGGGGCTAGAATGTCTTTAGCTATAATTGGCTACTATATTTTTCTCAAAATTATATTAAATCATGTTTTAATATGTGTTATTTCATATTTTGAATACTCATAATGCAAACATAATAGATTTTTTTTAAAAAAAAAACTTTAAACCCTCAATCTTAAATCATAAACCCTAAATTTTAAATCTTTTTTTTAGAAGAGAAATGAATTTCATTAATAACAATCATTCTCCACAAAAGGAATAATCGAATGAGGACACTCCACAATCAAAAATACATCGTTAGCTGATAAATAAGCCCATTTGGCTAAATGATGGGCCATTCATTAGCAGTTCTCTTAATATGGACAAAAGAACAACTGTTGAAGAGCTTAGCCCGAGCATGAATATCCTGAAAAATCACACCACAAGGATGAAAAATCTGGTCTGACTTAACCAGTGCTGAAATAACCTCAAGAGAGTCACTCTCCACCTGAATCATCATCACCCTAAGAGAAAAAGCAAATTCCATCCCAAAAAAGAATAGCACCGGCTTCCGCATGTACCACCCCTAATCCAACACGCCTCCGCCCATAACCAGACCCCAACACCATACCAGCAGAGTCACGTATAATCACACCAAAACCATACATATCCGAAGATAAGGTAGCATCACAATTAAGTTTATGAATACTAGTAGGAGGGGGACGCCATACCACCTAAGTCCCGTTTGATGTACGTTGACTAGAGGAAGCAGCACAGGTGAGCTCCTTCCACTCATTCCTCAAAGTTTCGATTAGCTATACCAATTACCAAATGTCTAGGCATGAATGAAGCCTCTTCCCCAATAACCTTATTTCGGTTAAACCAGAAAAAACCAAAAGGCTATTGCCACCAAAGCTGTCTCTTCCTCTACACATGTTGCAACTATTTGTCTAATCCTAAATCTTAAATCTTAAACCATAAACCGTAAATATTAAATCATAACACCTAAATTCTAATATGTTATTTTTAAAAATAAAACATGATTTAATATGATTTTAGAGATGAATTGTAACCAATTCTACCTAAAAGAATTGTAGCGTTCAGCTCGTCAAAAATAGTGCATCTTGGCAGAAAACAAACTCAACACTTCACTGCTCAATAATTTATCAAAATTCATGATGAATAAGCATTATTCTAATGAAAAGTGATAATCGATTAATTATAAGACATTGGTCGTATCACATATAACTTTTTTTTTTCCTGCCTACCCAAAACTTGATTGGAGCATTTTCTTTGACATGGAATTGGAGCCCCACCCACATTAATCAATTCGTGGAAGGGAGTTTTTAACTACTTTTTCTAAAATCAGGTTCATGATTTTTAATGCACTTTTTGGTGATGGTGGTTGGGTTGTTTGTAGCCCCCAATTATGTAGACAAGTTAGATCCCAAGCATCTGAGATTCAACCTTCCAGTATCATATCATAGAAGGAGACAAGGAGTGGCTTGGTTAATGTCAAGCTTGACCACCTTGTAATCAAGTCGATAGGGCTATGCAAAAGCTCTATCTTCCTGCATTACGGCTCTAGGAGTCTCAAGTCCTAAATTCCTAATAAGTTCTCTCCGTTCTTGGCAGGTAAGAATTATTTACAAAATATATATAAGATGGTGGGTCAGAGTCTGTCGGATTTTGGGCCCGGTTTCGCCATTTATTGACAATGTTATTGTTCTCTCTTTTTTTTTAACCTACAGAACGACACCATATAAGTTTGTCATTTGAATATTTGATTTACGCCTAAATTCGGATGGTCAGTTAGATCAAAACTCAGAATTTAACCACAAAAGTATTGCTCCTAATGGAAAATCAAACTCGGAGCTTAACCACTAAAGAAGAACCTTGACAAGAGAACCATTCTCATTGAGTGCATATGTGAAGAATAACACAAAGAGAAAAGGTCAAAGAAGCAAGGCTAGTTAGCTGGGTTAGTGTTTTTGGAGATAATAATTGTGAAAATAAAGATATAATGTTTTATTTTTTAAAATTATTACTAGCAATTATCTTCGTATTATATAAATATTCCCAAAAAAATTTCGAGAGTCCAAACCCCCGTTGTTTAGTTGTACGACCCATTATGAGTTCAGATATTGTATCCACCACTGCTTATGAACCTCCCATAAATGTTTTAATTATATTTGTTGCGATGTTCATGAATGGTTCAGAATATCACAACGCTTTTTATCTTTGGAACGTCGGGGGTGGGGTTACTTCACTAGTTTGTCCAAGTATTTTTCTTTTACTAATTACTACTGTTTTAGATAAGTCATGGTATGAGATTATTTGGACTATAGGATCAAACCAGATTATAGAGAAAGACTTGATAACTAATAGTCAACAAATTGGAATTCATTTATCAATATTTTGTTCTTCCATTTGAATTTTGAACTCATTTCCATAATTCTTTTAGTTGCGTTAATAAACGCAATTGCTACAGCAATCAAAATGAAACTTTGTTTTGTCTTAGCACGTCGAGTTTCCTTTAATTCTATTTGAAGATTATTCGTGTATAAATTGAAATATATAACCCTACTAATGTCATTTTGAAGTGATATGTATTACGAGTGTGTCTTCACTCTGATGAGATCCCACATCGATAAATAAAAGAAGGAGCGGCTAGTAGATAAATAATTATCACAACCTAACACATTAAGACCAATTTTCTGGACTTAAGTGAGATGTTGGACTTGAAGGAACAAATCGGTAAGAGTTTCGACCCAAAGTAGATAATATTTTAATGTGTTTGGATTTACAGGCACTACGAATCTATTCAGAATCCAACTCAACTTATCCAAAGGGTCACACTCCCCCTACTCCTGCTTACATATCCAAAAGAACGCGTTTCCCCTCCTCTTGCGTACGTGCTTACATATGCAAAAGAACGCGTTTCCCATCCCCTTGCGTATATTAACAAAAAAAGAAGAAGAAATTATTATCCTACTCCAATATCGCGCCACCTGGCTTTTGAGTAATTGTACATTTAACCTGTCTGTCGCAACCGGGGTCACGACGCGGACCGGCGTTTGAGGATGAAAAATGTTTAGAGTCGCCACCAATTGATTTAAGGTGCAATTGGACACCGAAAAGACCTGCGAACCAGAGAAAAGGGTACGGGGATCGATTGAGTGTGGGGAAGGTGTTAGGCACCCCACAACTCCCGTTTGAAAACGGTTACCCGGATTAATCTAATGGCTATCTTATGGAAACTTGCTCTTTGCAAGGTGTAATTGTTAAAGTTTGAATTATTACTTTCAACACACTTATCAACTTATGATAGTGTTTATTTGGAGACATACTACCAACTTTTGGTAGATTTAATTTTAAACACCAACTTATGGTGTTAATGATAAAATGTCCTACCAACTTTTGGTATGTTTAATTTTAAACACCAACTTATGGTGTTAAATGATAAAATGTCCTACCAACTTTTGGTAGGTTTAATTTTAAACACCAACTTATGGTGTTAATGATAAAATGTCCTACCAACTTTTGGTAGGTTTAATTTTAGATACCAACTTATGGTTTATTTAATAAAATGCCCTACCAACTTTTGGTAGGTTTAATTTTAAATACCAACTTATGGCATAAATGATAAAATGACCTACCAACTTTTGGTAGGTTTAATTTTAAATACCAACTTATGGCATAAATGATAAAATGACCTACCGGTATAAATGATTAAATGACCTACCAACTTTTGGTAGGTTTAATTTTAAATACCAACTTATGATATAAATGATTAAATGACCTACCAACTTTTGGTAGGTTTAATTTTAAATACCAACTTATGGTACAAATGATTATTTGAAAAAGTGTCATCTATCAATTTAACCTATTATTGCCAACTTATGGCAAATTCATAAATGAAATCAAATAAGGTCCATAATTCATATAAAGGAAATCAACTTATGATTTCTTCAATTGAAATGACCTATATTCAATTTTAAGCCTATATATTCATAATCCACACTTGTACAAATAATAAATGTCGAAATTATACAAGTCGACATGAATAAGATAAATTACACAATATGGGGGGCCAAATATACACAAATTGCAATAAACCAAACAAAATCTTGAAATTGCTCAAGCCTCCATCAACTCGTCCAAATAATATCCAAGCCCGAGCCTCGTCCAACAAAACAAACATAAAGAGAGGGAAAAATAGAATACTCAAATGTAAATCAAGATTTAAATCGAGTCAATACCACATTATGAGATTCACACGTATCCAAACCAAGAAAATCAAATCCAAATATGGTCTCTCCCGCTTTTTCCAACAAGAAATAGAAGAAAAAAAATGCAAAGAGAAAGGGCTCAACATATTAGTATCGAAAACACTCACAAGCATCACATATGTCCAAGGTGAATGCAAGAAACACCATGTCTATTCTTAGTCAACATCCGAGGATGCTAAAAATGAATCAAACATTGGAATCAAAGTGTCAATAGAGCAATACTTGAGTAAAAGATATGAGGGGTATGAAGCTTCTACCAAAAAAATCCAAAGAATCGGTTTTCCCCCTCTCTCCTTCTCTTCCTCTCTTCTTTTTTTGTTTTGCTTCACCAAAAGCCAAAGCCTCCTTCTTTCTTCTTTTCTCTCACGCCTCCTCTCTTCCTCTCTTCTTTTTTTTGTTTTGTTTCCTCTCCCACAAAGTCTCTTCTCCCCTCTTCTTATTCTTTTTCTTTCCCCAATTTGTGCCACATTTCTCTCTTTGTCTCCTTCTTTTTATTCTTTTTCTTTCCCCAATTTGTGCCACATTTCTCTCTTTGTCTCTTTCTTTTTATTCTTTTTCTTTCCCTAATTTGTGCCACATTTCCCTCTTTGTCTCTTTCTTTTTATTCTTTCCCCAATTTGTGCCACATTTCTCTCTTTGTCTCCTTCTTTTTATTCTTGGCTTTTTCTTTCTTATTTTTTACTTTTCCATTCTTCTAGCAAAAACAATAAAAAGATTAAAACAATTCTCTTATTTTTAGATATTTTCTAAGATTTGATCTTATTGGGTCAAGATTTGAGTATTTAAGGATCCAAGAAAGGGATTATGAATATCTATGTGCTTATAGGTCAAAGAAATGAGCTTTTGCATTTTTTGTGTTCTTTTCCTATTTTTTCTTTTTCGGATCGGACGAAATTCGGTTACTACAGCTGCCCCCCTTTGTATGTCCTTTATGAAATAAAAGGCAAACAAAGGCGTAGTCAACCGAGTTTCGTACGAGAATTGAAATACACGGGATCACTATGGCCATTCCTGGTTTGGCCAAATGTTTGTTCAAGAAAATAAAGGGGCACGGGATCACAAGGCCATTCCCGGCTTGGCCAACTGTTTGTGCAAGAAAATAAAGGGGCACGGGATCACAAGGCCATTCCCGGCTTGGCCAACTGTTTGTGCAAGAAAATAAAGGGGCACGGGATCACGAGGCCATTCCCGGCTTGGCCAAATGTTGGTGCAGAAAAATAAAGGGCACGGGATCACGAGGCCATTCCCGGCTTGGCCAAATATTGGTAGTAGAAAAATAAAGGGCACGGGATCACGAGGCCATTCCCGGCTTGGCCAAATGTTGGTGCAGAAAAATAAAGGGCACGGGATCACGAGGCCATTCCCGGCTTGGCCAAATGTTTGTGTGAACTTTATGCAAGAAAATATCCATGAGTGTATGAATGTATGAAGAGAAATTGTATTTTATTTTTTCATTTTGAAAATTCGACTTCGGTTAATTGTCGTCAGCACCATCACCCCTATCATCCTGCCATTATCCCTCATGAGAAGACTGCATCTTTTGATTCCATCCTATCTTCAATCTGCCATGTTACCCTTATTCTTGTATCTTTCATTCTCTTTTGTCTGATCTTCCCATCGATTTACTGTTTACATCTGATTTCCATCAAATCCGACGTATCTTTAATGCTAAACAAAATCTCCCTGGCCTCCACTAATGCCTTTTAACGCCATTTAATTTCTTTTAGCCCTCCTAGAGTTAAGAACACCACAATCTCTCCGACTCCCCCATGCCTTTTAGCGTCATTTAATTTCCTTTAGCTCCGTCATAGCCAAGAACACCAAAATCTTTCAAGTCCCTGTGAAGAACAATATCCTAATGCACTTGTCATAATTCTTTTATTACTTTACTCAATTTCAAATAAATTCAATAGCATGGCGATGCTTGTACTATATGAGAATTTTGCGCAAGCAATCAAAATTTTGATGAAAACAATCAATGAATTAGGAACTCAGAAATGAATGACCTCAGAGCATTTTATTAAAATGGATAGATAACAAGAGAAACTGACGAGGTACGTATATGATTCCAGAAGGTTAGAAACAAAGGAAATAGCAGAAATCTTTGCAAGATATGAATGAAATAATTCCGATTCCGCACAAAACTGCCCCAGTTTTGTGTGCCCCCATTTTGCAATTATTGAATCTGACTACTTCCATATCACTCGTCTCCTTCGCAGCCTCATCATGCATACCCCTGAACATAGCCAATTCACCTGTGTACAGCCTCGCCATCTGTCATTCATTGTATTTCCTTATATTCATCTCAAATCCTCGAAAGGCCTCTGCCTCATTCCCCTTAGTTGCTTTCACCACACCCTTCTGATCTCAATATTATTTGAAGCTCCCATGAAGGGTTTTCACTATAGTAGAGACTTTTCTTTTTTCCCTAATTTTTGCCTGAAGCGCCCACGGGGGATTTTCACTCCAGCGGGATTTTTATTGCTCTAATTTTTGCCTAGACTGCCCTTTCGGGTTTTCAATCTAGCGAGCTTTTTACTCTAATTTTTGCCTAGATCGCCCTTTCGGGTTTTCAATCTAGCGAGTTTTTTTTTTTTTTTTTTTGCTAGGGGTAATACTTTTTGATGGCGTCTGCATTCACCGGATTAGGCAATTCTTCTCCATCCATTCTTGTCAATATTAATGCTCCTCCTTCAAAAGCTTTTTTCACCACATATGGTCCCTCATAATTCGGTGTCCACTTCCCTCGGTGATCCTTTTGAGGTGGCAAAATCATCTTCAACACTAACTCTCCCCCCCTGAAGCTGCGAGGTCGAACTTTCTTATTATGTGCTTTCATCAATCTTCTTTGATACAATTGCCCTTTGCAAATTGCTCTTAATCTTCGTTCTTCTATCAAATTCAACTGCTCATATCTCGTTCGAGTCCATTCTGATTCTTCCAAACCTGCCTCCAGAACTACTCGAAGGGATGGAATCTCCACTTCGATAGGCAAAACTGCTTCCATACCATACACCAAAGAGAAAGGAGTCTCCCCGGTAGATGTGCGTATTGATGTCCGATAACCATATAGAGCAAAAGGGAGCTTCTCATGCCAATCTTTGTAATTCTCTGTCATCTTCCTGATGATCTTCTTGATATTCTTATTCGCCGCCTCAACAGCCCCATTCATCTTTGGTCGGTATGGCGTCGAATTATGATGACGAATTTTGAACTGGTCACAAAAACCTTTCACCATTTTGCTATTGAAATTCGTGCCATTATCAGTAATAATTCTTTCCGGGACTCCATATCGACAAACAATCTCTTTCCTCAAAAACCGAACAACCACGCTACTCGTCACATTAGAATATGAAGCAGCCTCCACCCATTTGGTAAAATAATCAATGGCAACCAAAATGAAACGATGCCCATTAGAAGCCTTTGGCTCAATTGAACCGATGACATCTAATCCCCACATAGAGAAAGGCCATGGTGACGTCAACACATGTAATGGATTAACGGGAACATGTGTCCTGTCTGCATTAATCTGACACTTGTGGCATCTATTTGCATAACTTATACAATCCCTCTCCATGGTTAACCAATAATACCCTGCACGTATAATCTTCCTTGCCATTGCATATCCACTAGAATGAGTCCCACATATCCCTTCATGAATTTCCTCCATGATTTGCTTAGCCTCAGCAATATCAACACATCGTAAGAAAACTATCCCATCATTCCTTTTATAAAGAACATTTCCACTCAAGAAGAAAGATCCCGCCAATCTCCTGATGGTACGCTTATCATTTTCTGATGCTCCTGATGGATATTCCTTCTTCTCAATGTACTGTTGAATATCATGATACCACGGTTTACCATCAGGCTCTCCCTCCAAATTTAAACAGTAACCTCGAACTTCTCGTTTCTCGATTTTAATCACCTGCACTTCCCCTTTTGGGTCTACATCAAACATTGCTGCCAGAGTTGCCAGAGCATCTGCTATTTGATTTTCTCCCCTTGGGATATAATCCAGCTCCACCCAATCAAAAAACTTGATTAATTTTTTGATATGCTGGTAGTATGGAATAAGCTTGTCATCTTTGGTTTCCCATTCGTCATTCAATTGCCTAATCACCAACTGTGAATCACCATAAACCTGTAGCCTCCTAATCCCCATATCAATGGCAGCTTGAATTCCCATCGTACATGCTTCATACTCAGCCACATTGTTGGTACATTCGAAATACAACTTAGCTGTAAACGGTATAACCTTCTCTTCAGGTGATATTAACACTGCACCAATTCCGCATCCTATAATATTAGAAGCGCCATCAAACAACATAGTCCATTTTGCCAAATTCTTTTGATTCTCTTCTTCTATCGACACAGTCATGACATCAATATCTGGAAATTTCAAATCCATAGTTTGAGTATCATCAATCGCTCCCTCTGCCAAATAATCTGCTATTGCACTCCCCTTGGTTGCCTTCTGTGTGACATATAAAATATCATATTCTGATAATAACATTTGCCATTTAGCTATCCTCCCTGAAAGAGAAGGTTTCTCAAAAATGTACTTGATAGGATCCATCCTGGAAATCAACCATGTAGTGTGATAAAGCATGTATTGTCTAAGTCGATGCGCAGCCCAAACCAACGAGCAACAAGTCTTCTCTAACATCGAATAATTTGCTTCACAACTGGTAAACTTTTTGCTTAAGTAATAAATGGCATGCTCTATCCTTCCTGATGAGTCATGTTGTCCGAGCACACATCCCATCGAACTATCTGAGACAGTCAAATAGAGAATAAGCGGCCTGCCAGCCACAGGAGGCATCAACACTGGAGGACTTTTCAAGTATTGCTTGATCTTTTCGAAGGCTACCTGACAATCTTTATTCCACTCAGTAGAGTTACTTTTACGCAACAATTTAAAGATATGTTCACAAGTAGCCGTCAACTGTGAAATGAATCTGGCAATGTAATTCAATCTTCCCAAGAAACCCCTAACCTCCTTTTCTGTCCGAGGGGGTGACATCTCCAAGATCGCCTTCACTTTATCAGGATCTACTTCGATTCCTTTCCTGCTTACAATGAAACCTAACAACTTCCCCGAGGTTGCCCCAAATGTGCACTTAGCTGGATTCAACTTTAATTGATGCTTCCTTAATCGATCAAACAACTTCTGGAGATTCACAATATGATCTTCACCTTCTTTGGATTTTGCTATCATATCATCGACATATACTTCAACTTCTTTATGCATCATATCATGAAACAAAGTGACCATGGCCCTTTGATAAGTGGCACCGGCATTCTTCAAACCAAAAGGCATGACTTTATAACAGAAAGTTCCCCATAGAGTAATAAAAGTTGTTTTCTCGCGATCTTCTGGTGCCATCTTGATCTGATTGTAACCCGAAAATCCATCCATGAAAGAGAAGGTAGAATGTCTGGCTGTATTATCCACTAAAACATCAATGTGAGGAAGAGGGAAGTTATCCTTCGGGCTTGCGCGATTAAGGTCTCTATAGTCGACACACATTCGAACTTTGCCATCTTTTTTGGGGACAGGTACAATATTCGCCACCCATTTTGGATATCGAGCCACTGCCAAGAAACCAGCATCAAACTGCTTCTTCACTTCATCTCTTATCTTCAACAACATGTCTACTTTCATTCTCCTCAATTTTTGTTTCACAGGGGTACATTCTGGAATTAATGGCAACTTATGAACAACAATGTTTGTATCAAGACCCGGCATGTCCTGATAAGACCATGCAAAGACATCCTGGTAACTATGCAATAAATCTATCAACTTCTTTTTGCTTTCTCCTTCAAAGGCAGCTCCTACCTTGACTTCCTTTTTCTCCGTTTCAGTTCCCAAATTCACGACTTCAGTTAACTCTTGATGCGGCTGTATTATTTTCTCTTCTTGATTGACTTGTCTTAATATCTCAGGAAAAATCTCAATTTCTTCGTCTATTTCATAGTCAGATTCAACATTGCTAATGGGTGCATCAAAATCTGGGTCATTAAGTTCGTCCTCTTTATTATCATCATTTTCAATCCTGTTAAAGAAATGAATGAAAGTGGTTTTGAGAATGGAGAATAACACTTGAATGGAAATGAAGAAACATGAATATGGATGACTATCAAGAGATTTTCATTTCATGGAAAAAGGAAATGTGAACAAAGATAGAACATGCAATCGCCATACTATAAAATCTATTGAAAGCAAAGTAAAGCATGCTCATTACAAAAGACCCAAACGAAAGCCGTGAGCTAGGCCCACGATGGTAGTGCACTCGGGATTACTCTTGCAGGTTCTTGAGAGATACTGGGAGCTCCAAACTGGTCCAGTTGCTAAGTTTGAAATTTGAAGGACGCGAGATGACAAAGCAAGGTCTAGCAGCTGAACTCTGTTCCCCTTCCACCACAGCAACTTGGAATTTTTCAAACTGATCACATATATTTGCCAAAATCGCCCTAGTTACACCAGTCGAGTTTTGAAATGACAGTTTTCCAAAAACTGCCCCAGTGTCAGTCAAACTTATCTTGTTTTGCCTCCCTCCATACACAAAACTGTCATAAAGCCAGGGAATCGGTTTCTTTTCAACTTCCAATTCCTTTCCTTCCAGACGGGCAAGCCTCTTCGCCTGTTTTTCTGCTTGCACACGATTTCTGTCAACCCTAGTTGGCTTATAACCCAAACCCCAACGTTCTGGATGTTTCACCATTTCTACTGGCTTCTTAATTCCCTGTCGATTCTTACCGAGTCCTTCTCCTGGGCGAAACCCCTTTTTCAACATAAATTTTGTTACATTCTTCGTAACCTTTGATATTTGTGGCTTTAGGGGAGAAAGTCCTTCCTTCCCGTAGCTAGCACTAGCAATTTCAAAAGATTGGAATGAACTCTGAATCCCCTCTGTCGGAGCATCAATAGGAGAACTGTTAGACAAGCTGGCAACCATCCATTCTGACTGACCCTTTACTATGTAAACCCTTCCATCATAAACAAATTTGAGCATTTGGTGCAACGATGATGGAACAGCTCCCGCAGTGTGAATCCAAGGGCGTCCCAACAGGCAACTATAGGTTGGTGAGATATCCATTACCACAAAGGCACATTGAACGTTACACTTGCAACCTGTAAAGGTATTTCAATTTCTCCCATAATCTCTCTACGTGTTCCGTCGAATGCTCTCACTACCATTGGTACTTGTCTTAGATAAGATCTGTCAATTGGTAGCTTCTCAAAAGTCTCCTTTGGTAAAATATTGAGGGATGACCCATTGTCCACCAGGATACTTGCTAATTCCTTTCCACGGCACATGGCTGAAATATGCAAAGCTTTGTTGTGCCCCATCCCTTCAGGCGGAATATCATCTTCAGTAAAGGACAGCAAATGGGAGGCCAACACATTTCCTACAATGCCATTGAAAGAGTCTGTAGGAATCTTGTCTGATACATATGCCTGATTTAACATTCTCATCAAGACTTGTCGATGTGGTTCAGAACTCATTATCAACTCCAAGATCGAAATTTTTGCAGGGGTTTTCTTCAATTGATCCACCACCATGTACTCACTCTGCCGAATAATTTTCAGGAACTCCTGAACTTCCACGTCAGTTACCACTTTCTTTTTCTCTTCTGGGCGTACAAAAAGACCTTCTTCTGGAATAAAACCTGACTTTTCAACTTCAGGTATTGCTTTCCCTTTCCTTTTACGCTCTGCTTCAAGGTCCACCATTAGATTCCCTTCTGTCTCATTTCTCGTGTAACATCTTCCACTCCGGGTAACTCCACCGACGCCAGAAATATTATCTACCACTTCTCCTTGCTTTCCACTAGCTCCTGCTTCATAATTCCATGGCACAGCCTTGTCATTCTTGTACAAAGGATCTATTTTTGGAGTCACAGTCATTGGCTTGTCCTCTGTAGAGTATTGTAGAACAAAAGGTTTCACACAATTCGGTCTTGGTTCTTGGTAGTAACCCCCTAAGACATTGATATGGCCCTCTCGACTTTCTCCTTCTTCAAAAATAATTCTCCTCAAATCCATCAACTCTTGTACGTTCTCTCGAAAATCATTGCATTCTTCAATAGTATGACCTTCCATTCCACTGTGAAATTTGCAAGTCTTAATTGTGTCAAGTTGATTACTTTGGCGGAAAGAACTCATCATTTCAATCATCCCTTGCTCCTTTAAGATGTCAAATAACTGGCTCAATGGCATCGTAATCTCTGACACCCATCTCTTGATAACACGAGACTCACCAACACAATTCACACCCTCATTTCCATGATTTGGCAGCGGATTGTTGTTAACATTTGGTTTGTCCACAGCATCTAAGTTGAGCCATTTTGTTTCAATCATCCCCTGAATTAACCTCTTGAAAGTCAAACATGCTCCAGTTGAATGTCCGGGTGCGCCCCCATGGTAAAGACATGTAGAATTTGGATCATACCAGGTAGGATATGGAGGCTGGTGAACTCTTCCAGGTATTGGTACTACCGCCCCTTGGGCTTGTAGCTTAGTGAAACACTCCGTATATGTCATAGGTATAGGGTCAAAACGCTCCACCGGCCTTCTGGGTCTTGGATTTTGGAAATTTGGACGAGGGTTTTGGTAGGTATTTGGGTTCTGAAAGTTTGGGTAAGTGTTTGGGTTTTGCGAGTACTGATTGGGTAGCGGTGCATTGAATCGGGGTGGGTAAGGATTTCGGATGTGGTGTTGGTTATAGTAGACTTCTGGGTTTGACATCCTTGGGGCATTGCTTCTAGGGCGATAGTCTGAAGTAAGCGCACCATAAACAGCGGGATCAAAATTTACAGAATGCACTTCAGTCTTTTTGCCTTTACTTCCTTTAGCTGAGTCCGGTTTATCAAGGGTGGGATAATGCAGAGTACCTCTCTTCATACATCGTTCAACCTGTATCATATCAGCTAGGTTATTGTGGCCACCTCCTGCCAAATTGGAAGTATAAGGTTCCTGGAGAGCATCAATAAAAGCATTCAACAAATCCTTCTCTGACAGTGGTGGAATTATCTGGGCTGCCAAATCCCTCCATCGATGAGCAAACTCCCTGAAGCTTTCCCCACTCTTCATTGTTGTATTCTGCAGATCATAAATGGTAGGGATCTTCTCTTCATTGTGCTTATATTGCTTCATAAACACTTCAGCCAAATCCTCCCACGAAGCTACTGATGAGGGATTAAGGGTATTGAACCACCTTTGAGCTGCCCCAATCAGACTATCTTGGAAATAATGCATAAACACTCATTGCTTGCATATGGCTGCATACGTCGATAATACATCGTTAAATGATCCAATGGAACTCCAGTGCCATCAAACACACTGAATTTTGGTAGTACAAAATCATGCGGAATATTCAGATTCTTCACAAGGCACAAATTGGTCGGATTCAGCATCCCTGAAACATTAAAACCCTCCATGGCTCTTAATCTCTTTTCCAACTTCTTAATGGAAACTATTGAGTTATTTTCTTCATTCTGAACTCCCTCATTCACTGCTCTAGCATCGACTGGGAAGGGATTATCATGCACATAGGTCTCAACTGGATGAATATATGTCGGGTTCTGAGTGGTTGCCTGTTGGGAAACATACTGATGTTGATGCAAACCAGGCAAAGGCTGATTACGAATAGGAGTAAACCCGGGTGGGTAAGTTGGTATTTCCTGGTGCAGATGATTCTCAGGAATCTCTAGCATTTCAGAATTTTCAGCTACTCCCTTTCCTTTCATCAGCAACGCCATATTCTTCATCAATAAGACCATTTGTTCTTTGATTTCAGCTATATCCTGATTCTGACTATGTCACCCATTTCCTGCTCCATATTCTCAATAATTCTTGATTGTAGGCGAGTCTGATAGGGGTGACAATGTTGCTTCTTGAAAGCTATGATTAATGATGCACTAAAATCCCAATTAAGAATGTATACAACAAAACATCAGCCGCAAATGAATAAATCACACAAAAATAAAACATGCCATTACATGGGGTAACCTAAATTTCTGGAGGTTTCGGCCATGGATCTAGGGCATTATAAAGTGCATGGGTAAGTTTATCTAACTACTCCGCGAGGTCCCAGATCATGTTGCTTTTAAAATCCCAACTATTGGGACAAAAGCTCCTCCCTTAACTTTTAAGGGAAGTCGATCCGGTGAGGATATCTTCCACTATCCATGCGGAGACGGAATCTCACGAGAATAGTGGTCAACCCTCTCTAATACTAAAGGTGGAGCCCGGGTGGTAGGCTACAGTGAGTGTAAATGTATGAGATGACAAATACTTTACCACAACAAAATAAATCAACATCTCTAACATATAAAGGAAACAAACAATTAATCATACAAAAAGAAGTAACCGTAGCCAATCAATTTAATCATATGGGCTTGACCCTCTTAGGTTTAAAAACCTGGTTTCCCCAGCAGAGTCGCCAGTTGTCGCAACCGGGGTCACGACGCGGACCGGCGTTTGAGGATGAAAAATGTTTAGAGTCGCCACCAATTGATTTAAGGTGCAATTGGACACCGAAAAGACCTGCGAACCAGAGAAAAGGGTACGGGGATCGATTGAGTGTGGGGAAGGTGTTAGGCACCCCACAACTCCCGTTTGAAAACGGTTACCCGGATTAATCTAATGGCTATCTTATGGAAACTTGCTCTTTGCAAGGTGTAATTGTTAAAGTTTGAATTATTACTTTCAACACACTTATCAACTTATGATAGTGTTTATTTGGAGACATACTACCAACTTTTGGTAGATTTAATTTTAAACACCAACTTATGGTGTTAATGATAAAATGTCCTACCAACTTTTGGTATGTTTAATTTTAAACACCAACTTATGGTGTTAAATGATAAAATGTCCTACCAACTTTTGGTAGGTTTAATTTTAAACACCAACTTATGGTGTTAATGATAAAATGTCCTACCAACTTTTGGTAGGTTTAATTTTAGATACCAACTTATGGTTTATTTAATAAAATGCCCTACCAACTTTTGGTAGGTTTAATTTTAAATACCAACTTATGGCATAAATGATAAAATGACCTACCAACTTTTGGTAGGTTTAATTTTAAATACCAACTTATGGCATAAATGATAAAATGACCTACCAACTTTTGGTAGGTTTAATTTTAAATACCAACTTATGGCATAAATGATAAAATGACCTACCGGTATAAATGATTAAATGACCTACCAACTTTTGGTAGGTTTAATTTTAAATACCAACTTATGATATAAATGATTAAATGACCTACCAACTTTTGGTAGGTTTAATTTTAAATACCAACTTATGGTACAAATGATTATTTGAAAAAGTGTCATCTATCAATTTAACCTATTATTGCCAACTTATGGCAAATTCATAAATGAAATCAAATAAGGTCCATAATTCATATAAAGGAAATCAACTTATGATTTCTTCAATTGAAATGACCTATATTCAATTTTAAGCCTATATATTCATAATCCACACTTGTACAAATAATAAATGTCGAAATTATACAAGTCGACATGAATAAGATAAATTACACAATATGGGGGGCCAAATATACACAAATTGCAATAAACCAAACAAAATCTTGAAATTGCTCAAGCCTCCATCAACTCGTCCAAATAATATCCAAGCCCGAGCCTCGTCCAACAAAACAAACATAAAGAGAGGGAAAAATAGAATACTCAAATGTAAATCAAGATTTAAATCGAGTCAATACCACATTATGAGATTCACACGTATCCAAACCAAGAAAATCAAATCCAAATATGGTCTCTCCCGCTTTTTCCAACAAGAAATAGAAGAAAAAAAATGCAAAGAGAAAGGGCTCAACATATTAGTATCGAAAACACTCACAAGCATCACATATGTCCAAGGTGAATGCAAGAAACACCATGTCTATTCTTAGTCAACATCCGAGGATGCTAAAAATGAATCAAACATTGGAATCAAAGTGTCAATAGAGCAATACTTGAGTAAAAGATATGAGGGGTATGAAGCTTCTACCAAAAAAATCCAAAGAATCGGTTTTCCCCCTCTCTCCTTCTCTTCCTCTCTTCTTTTTTTGTTTTGCTTCACCAAAAGCCAAAGCCTCCTTCTTTCTTCTTTTCTCTCACGCCTCCTCTCTTCCTCTCTTCTTTTTTTTGTTTTGTTTCCTCTCCCACAAAGTCTCTTCTCCCCTCTTCTTATTCTTTTTCTTTCCCCAATTTGTGCCACATTTCTCTCTTTGTCTCATTCTTTTTATTCTTTTTCTTTCCCCAATTTGTGCCACATTTATCTCTTTGTCTCTTTCTTTTTATTCTTTTTCTTTCCCTAATTTGTGCCACATTTCCCTCTTTGTCTCTTTCTTTTTATTCTTTCCCCAATTTGTGCCACATTTCTCTCTTTGTCTCCTTCTTTTTATTCTTGGCTTTTTCTTTCTTATTTTTTACTTTTCCATTCTTCTAGCAAAAACAATAAAAAGATTAAAACAATTCTCTTATTTTTAGATATTTTCTAAGATTTGATCTTATTGGGTCAAGATTTGAGTATTTAAGGATCCAAGAAAGGGATTATGAATATCTATATGCTTATAGGTCAAAGAAATGAGCTTTTGCATTTTTTGTGTTCTTTTCCTATTTTTTCTTTTTCGGATCGGACGAAATCCGGTTACTACACTGTCTTATTCATAACACCATTGAACACCAATAGGTGGTCCAGCTCAGCTACGTCCAAACCCAACTACCCAGGAACCTCGATTGTGGGCCCGTAAATCTATTCCGTATTTGTGCCACAAAGGTCTACAAAGACCCACCTCAAATGAAGAGACGAACATCATCTTCACCCACTTGACACCTGAAGAGACTGAACTACTTGACTTGTTTAGACTTGAGTGGCCAAAATTTGGTAGTAGACAATCTCACCTGGACTGGGGACTACCTGATTGTAACTCTCTTCTACCGAGTTAACCAAACAGTCTGACTCAATCAATCTTGCCTGCGAAGCAACTGAGTGAGTTTGATCCACAAATCTTTTCAGAAAGCACTATATATATATATATATCACATTCCACCAGCCACTTCACCCCAAGCAAATTTCTCAAACGCTCACAACTTCCCAAAACACACCAGTCATTTCTTCCTCTCTGCCAATTATTCTCAAAAGCAAAAAGGCCTTGATCCTCTGTTTCCTCTGCTTTGCTTCCTCTGTTTTCCTGCTCTGTTTCCAAAGAAATCATTACCCAGTTCAAGAAAAGGTCGTCTGTAGACCTTAAAACAGTCAAGATGCAAGACTTACCACCAAAGAGAGGCAAAATTATAGCCGGGATATTCAAGAGTATTGTAAAGTCAGTAGCATCAATCGCTTCAACGTCTAACGATCGACGCAATGAGAAGCAGAGAGAAGACAGTGGCTTTGATAGCTCAACCTCAACGACCCCGGCGGTTTCGAGTGGCTATAACTCGGATTCTCGGCCTTAATCGAAGCTCCTTGTAAAGTTGACGATCAAAGAATGTCAGATTTGGAAGATTTTGTAGTTTATGGGTCTCTTAGTTCTCTCTGTATGATTGTTTGAATTTTCAAAATTTTATTATTATTATTTTTTTGTTCTAATTGCAATTGATGATGGAGGATGGAATTTGAAGGTAGGAATGGGGCTGTTGTACTGTATAATTAATTTGATTCTATTGTAATGAATTTGTTCCTTAATTAACTGAATTGTACCTTATTGTCTGGTTTTGGGGAATTCTTCCCTCCAGTAAGGCGCTTTTTTTCTTTTTTTTTTATTTGATCATCAAGCTCATCGATAAAAGCGCCATTTGAATATGTTTCTCTGACACTATGTTTGGTTGCACCATTTCCACTGGAATCGGAACAGTGAATTCCGGAGAAAACAATGTTCCTGTGTTTGGTTGTGTTTTTCTTGTGGGAATGGAACGGTAAATTCCGTTGCTATCCGGAATTGCACCTTCCACCCTTGAACCCCAGAACTTCCAATTCCGGGGCGGAAAGGAACTTGTTGATTTGTAAAATGACAATAAGCCTCCAATGGAACCAATTCTTTCACGCTATTACCCATCAATATATTCCGACTGTTTGGTGTAGTGTCGACCAAGGCGGATCCGTTGACGTCCAACGCTGCACCAAACGGCACAGTGGCAAAGGTGGAACCGTTGCCAAGACTTCAGCGGTTCCACCTGAAACTCAAAAGACGGAAACATCTTCATATATATGTTTTTTTTTTCAAAAAGTTAACATGAGGCCTCCAGTGGTCCTGTTGTTTGTAGTTAAATATTGTTTTTTAAATATTGTTTGTAGTCATACCCAACTAAAATTAATGCAAAAAGTTATCATTAAGACACAACGAACCGTTAGGGATATTATAGTATTTTGTCAATTATTTTCATTCCTATTCCTTAATGAATTCCTTACCAGCCAAATATCAGAATCCAATGAATTCTCATTCTTGTTCAAATTCCTATTTCTGTACCCATTCTCGTTCCCATGACTAACCAAACATAGCGTAAATGAATCGTTGGTTAACAATTAGTTCTGGTGATAAACTGATAATCAGACAAGACAACATTTTTGTGTCGTACAAGTTAGCGCCAAAATGGTCTAGTCTGTCCCTCACACAAATCTACTGTTATACTCCATCCATACCATTTTAGTTGTCCAGTTTTCTATTTTGAACTGTCCAAAAACTACTGTCACTTTTCTTCATTAATTACTAATTGTGTTAATGTATTCTAAAATTAGCTTTATTACTTTAAAACACAAGATTTCAAGAGAAAAAAGAAGTTAGTTTAAGTCAATAAGATCAAATTTGACATGACATAGTTATTTTGTATAATTGAATAACATTAAATCATGTCTTGTTAAAAAGTTGGATTGATGACACAGAATTTGAGACCAAGGGAGTATTCATTAAAAAATAACAACACTCTAAGAAGACAGAAAATAAATTTGTGTTGTCCCTGGCTTTTCATATGAGTTGCTCCGCTTTATGTCTAGTTTCGTAGGTTCCAGCTTCATAAATCAACGAAAATTATTTATTTTTGGATAAACACGAAAATTACTGGTACGGGATGATAAAAAGGATGATTTTGTTTCGAATTTCTAGTAAAGTAAAATTCCACTAGTAAAAGTTTACAATTTTTCGTACAGATAATTAGTCAAAATGAATTTAATTACATGTGCACTATCTAACCCATCCATGGTCCATGTGTCGACACTCGATCGTGATATCTATTAATTATTAAAAAAAATAGATATAAGACTCCCTAAATATCCAAAACTATATAGATGGAGATTAAAAGGAGGATCAGAAATTGGATTATAAGTTCAAAAAATTTACTTTGCCACTAAGAAATGTCATCTTCTAGGCAACCCTTTCACGTCAAAATATTTATAGATTTAATTGTTCCATTTCCAATTATTTATATTCAGTGAAAATGGCCCTAGATTGTCAACTTAACTGAGCCCAATGGATCACGTACTCTGCTTTAGTATCTGGACTGAATACGTACCGGCTACCCATCTAGTTTATGTGTATCCCCTTCTAAGGTTACAGATTGAAATTCTTTGGATCTTGATCTCTCTTCTTGTGTTGAATCTGATAGTTATATAACTACACAAACTCAGCAACAGACAAGAACAGAGGAACACATCTGAGGCATGAACTACTTGTTGGTGGGATTTTAGTATGGAGCCTGTTTTTTACGCGGTGACCCGCCCGAGAATATTTGTTGCGGATCCTAAGAGGGGATTTTTGGGGCCTTTATTGTATTTTTCGGCTCAGCTAATTAAGTAGAGTTAGAGTATATAATTGTGATTGTAACCCTACAGCTATCATCTTGTATTCTTTCTCTGAAATAATGAAAACTCTCTGTAATTCCAAGGACGTAGACACTATTGGCCGAATATTATAAATCTTGGTGTCTTGTTCTTCAACTCCAATGACGTAGACACTATTGACCGAATCTTATAAATCTTGTGTCTCGTTCTTTTGATTGTTATTTTCGCTTATTCTCTGTGTGTGTTGATACCGTTTCCAACACTACTTATTCTCATTCAATACCTTTCAATTTCTCATAGCATTACCTCTCTGAAAACCTAACTAGAGATATATCTATTGACTACAGAATAACCCAAGATAAATTAATGACATAAAGGTAAAAGCACATTACATATAATCAAGACTAGATACAGTGCAATTCAACCAACAGAATCAACGGACTAGTATGACATGAAAAAATGATGAACATTATTTGAATCCCATACTTTATTAATTACAGCCCAATAATGTTGCAAAAACCCTCCTATCTCAACACCCCACTGTCCCTATCATTCTCAACCCAAATTCTTCTCCTCTCCTTCTTCGTCACCAAGTTGGAGACGGAGGCCCACCCACAGCCTTCGATGGCCACAGCAACCACCTCTTCCCTCCTCCTTCTTCCCTAACCTGAAGATAGAGATTCACTCCTCATCGATTTCCAAAGAATTCAGCAACCAACTCTGACTTCAACAAGTCTTCTGATTAGAGTGGCCGAGTGGGGTAAGTATTTATTGGGTTAAATGTATCATCTGAACATGGTTGGAGAGGTGAATGATGTGTGGAAAGGTGAGATGATTTTTTTCTTAAAACATTTCTGGTTTTAAGGGTATCATTGGGTGTAGATGTGTGGTCCTATGTTTTACTTGGGTGTGGGTATCTGGGTTGTGAAAATGATTACTGGGATATGGGTGTGGCATACATGGTCATGAGGTAGTGAGTTAGACTTGGTTGGTGTATATGAGCACTACATCATGTGGCTTCCATCTTCACATCTGGGTTCATGATTTTGTGCCTAAAGCATTGGAGAATTTAGGCCAATTTAGTACAAATTTGAGTTGTAGGCAAGGTGTTTGATGAAATGCTTCAGAGACTCCTCTTCTGTTATGTATTGGGGTGTAGAGTGTGTTTAATAAAAAAATGGGGTGCAAATAATGTTCATCTGAAAAAATGCGAGAGGTTTATCGCAGCTGCATTCCCCTTGTAAGTAGACACTTCTCGCTATGTTTTTTTTTGTTGCTGTTCATGTTCTCTTGTGTCTTATTGGATTTGATTAATATGCTCACTAATTATTATCTGGTATCAATTTTGTGCAATCTTCGCCTCGAATCCTAATTACTTTTGGATTTCTTGAGGAAACCCCCTAAAACATCCGATGGATTCATGCGTTTATTCTCCTACAATTTACGATTTTTTTGAAAGGATCTTATCTTTCAGTTTTTCCAAACGAATTCAATCATTACCAAGTTCATATGGGAAGTACACAAGTTGGGAAACTAAGCCTACATATTCCGACACACTTTTCCCCGTTGGAGCAGGTGATAAATTTCCAGCAAAGTCTTCCATTGATTGCTAGTTCCATCCGATAAGGTGGCTTGCAAACCTGAAAAAAAATAAAATAATAAGTGACAGGTTGCTTTCTAGTTAGTTTGCATGGGCATTACCTCTATTTTTTTTTGAATTCAGGTAAGTTAATTTCGATTGTCACTGTGGCCTTCTGGGGTTCATAAAATGTGGAGAAAAGGGGAAAAAAATTTGCAAAATATTGTATTTCTGTTCCTTTAGTTAGTTTGCTTCTTGCTAGACATAGTCATGCCTTCTTTTCATGGCCTCTATTATTTCTTGAGTGAGCTTATTGATGTTACGCTATGATTGCCTGTTTGACTGCATCTTCTCATATATTAGGCATTGATTATATTTGACACCGCAATGTGCGATGTCAAAGAAGCAAATTCAGGGGGAGTGTAAGAGTGTTAGTTGAATTGGCTTCTTTGACTCTATCAATTAGTATTCTTGTTTTTATTATGTCTTTTATGTTGTCCTTTTGGGTCTCAACGAGTATGGTCTTTTCATGTGTTCTATTTAATTAATCAATTGGGCCGAAAAATACATTAAAGGCCCCAAAAAATCCACCATCAGGATCCGCAACAATCTTCTTGAGTTGAATCATCAAGCCGAGTCACTATGCTTAAAACAGACTCCATACTAAAATCCCAACATATGGAGTGTCTGTAATTTTGGCGATGAATTGGGTTATTGAATTACAGCTTAACTACTCATGTATTTTTTATATTAGTTGGCAAAAGAGTCCCATAATACTCTTATCTGCACCTTACGTATTTTTATTCATCACTTGCTCTCTGTGATAGGTTTTCTTTACTTACCGCAACGATCATAGCTGTAAGAAGAATGCTATCTTATATTAAGGCTAAACCCACGTTTAAGCTTAAAAACATACGATTAAATTGGAATCAACCAAAGAGAAGCAATTTCAAATATTTGATAAAATCGTGGAGTGATCCCTTAGGAGATTACAACTCTCAATAAGTAGGAAAATTGAAACAAAGGAAATTGTAGAAATTACGAAATTTGTCCAAAAATATTAAAATGCTAATTCGACGGTTTAAACAGCGAATTTGATCAAAATAGCATGGGGCTAGTCGCAAAGTCACTAAACTTGATGAACCACGTTTAAATGAGTTAGCCTGTTAAATTTCGTGCAATTCTGAATTCGTAACTTTTCGATCATATTAAAAGGTATTCTACATCATGCAATCGTTCACACGGGCATGCAGAAAATATACAGTCGACTGGTCAAATGACAAACATGTTGCCTTGCCTTGGCCGGACAAAGGATTCCAGTTTGCCTTGTATAAAACCATGAAAGCTTTTTTGGCTTATAAGACAATTGAGACATAAATACGGGCACGGCACACAATCGTGGTCTTCAATTTCTACACTATTTAAGGAGCCAAAGCATATTCATTGCAACCAGAGCCAACATACCCCCTCTAGGAATGGAAATTACCAAGCTTTTCATAGCCCTTCTCATCCTTCAAGCTGTTTTCCCATCACAAAGTTCTATGGAAGCAGCTCCTTCAAGCTCAAACCTCTTCAGAGAATACATAGGAGCAGAGTTCAACAATGTCAAGTTCACCGATGTCCCCATTAACCCAAATGTGGATTTCCATTTCATTCTCTCCTTTGCCATTGACTATGACACCTCAAGCTCTCCCTCTCCCACTAATGGGAAGTTCAATGTGTTCTGGGACTCTGATAATCTGAGCCCCTCTCAAGTTTCTTCTATCAAAAATCAGCACTCAAATGTCAAAGTGGGCTTAAGCCTCGGAGGGGATAGTGTGGCTAATGGCTATGCTTACTTCAATCCTTCCTCTGTAGATTCTTGGGTCTCAAATGCTGTTTCTTCACTCACAGATATCATCAAACAGAACAATCTTGACGGAATCGATATCGACTACGAACACTTCAAAGCTGATCCCGATACCTTCGCTGAATGCATCGGGAGGCTTATAACAACCCTCAAGAACAATGGGGTAATCTCATTTGCTTCAATTGCTCCATTTGATGACGACCAAGTTCAAAGCCATTACCAAGCTTTGTGGAAGAGTTATGGACACCTTATCGATTACGTTAACTTCCAATTTTACGCTTACGATCAAGGAACCACAGTGGATCAGTTCATGAACTATTTCAAGACACAGAGCTCCAACTATAATGGTGGTAAGGTCTTGGTGAGCTTTATCAGTGATGGAAGTGGTGGGTTATCACCATCTGATGGCTTCTTCACTGCTTGCCATAGGCTTAAGGGTGAGCAGCAACTTCATGGTATCTTTGTGTGGTCTGCTGATGACTCTAAGGCTAATGGCTTCCGCTACGAGAAGCAATCACAGGCTTTGCTAGCCATTCACAACTAGTTCTTCTACTGTATATTTGAAATATATCCCCTGTATACTTGCATGTGTGTTCAGCTCTTCTTATGTGAGAGCTCTGTATGCACTATGTTTATCAATTTCGAAGCCTTTTTTTTTTCTTTAATCATTTTAAAAGGCTTTTATCATAGTCTATTTCGAAAAGGCAGTTTTCTTACACATAAGGATATAATTAACATAAATCATACGGATCGAAGTTACTAATGTCTCGGCTATCCTAGTTGCTAACATGGACGCCTAGTAGATACTATCGATTCATTGCTAACATGGATGCCTAGTAGATACTACCGATTCGAGCTTATATCGTCGGGATGGCAATTCACAAACGTTTGAGGCGATTCCCCCTTCTATTTTTCTTTGATTGACATGCTCCACTTGTTGTTCCTTCAGTCTAAATAGTATTCTAGCAGTTGTTGAACATTAAAATGTACATTTGATAAAGTATATATAGGGTCTGTTTAATAGACAATTTTATCAATAGCGTATATACTAACAGAATAGTGAAAAGAAGATCCAACTGATAACGTCAAACAACAATTTTGTTTTCTTGATTTGGGTAGCCAGGATTTCACATTGTGACAGAGACAAAGCAATTAATAAATTAAAATATTTGATGCAGGTGAAGCAGAGTGCCATTAGCAAGTTAATTTACAAGTCAATAGTATTCGAATCCCTCCCCTAGAGTCAGAGCAACCACGATGGTGTAGTTTTGTTGGGGCCAACACAATACGATGGGGAATGTGTTTTGCCTCATGGACTAGCCATTAAATTGGAAGAGCAGGCAAGTCAATTAATTTAATTGGATTACCCAACGGGTAATTAAAGATATCCCGAATCTATATAATTTGTCTCTGAAATATTCACCACCTAGATTATCACTCAAGTAATTGCTAAGTCCATACACTCTCAATGAAACACTGCTTAACTTGTCAAGCGAATTAAAAACTAGTGGATCAAAGACGATAGATTATAACTAAACAAAATTTTGAGGATTTATTCAAATATCCATTTTTTTCCTCTTATTTTCATTGTAAAGGACTCATAATATTTAACCTTTTTAAAGAAAATATATGTTTAAAAAGTTTTCTTTTGTGATTTTATTTACTTCTAATTAATATTCTTTACGATTATAATATTCACCAATTATTAAAGGGTTCATTCTATCCGGGTATAACCAGTGTAGATAGGTATAATCCGGTGTTGTCAAATATTTTTATTAATATACTATACTGTTTTTGTGGCGTTAGGTTTAACATTTGCTAAAATGATGCGGTTTCAACCCTTCAAAAAAAACTATTATTTATTTCTATTTAATATTCTTTGCAATATTCACCAACTATTTTCTTTCCCCTCTATTATCAATAGACTAGGAAGCACGGACACTTCTAAAATGAAAACGTCCCGGTGTCGGACATGGCACGGACACGTGTCCGTGCTGTGTCCTATTTTTTTTTTAATTTTTTGAAAGTGGACACTGCTTGGGCACTGTTTAAGTTGAAAAAAGAAAAAATGGGTCTTAATTTGTCTACAGATCTGGCCCATTTCTCATATTGATTAAGTAACTTATGTTGGTCTACAGACCTGGCCCATGTTTATAATCTACACAGTGCATACCTGGCCCATGTCTACATAGCACATACCTGGCCCATGTCTTGTTGTCTAATGTCCAGTCTTGAGCAGCAGTGCCCTAGACGATTAAATTTTTCCGTCTGTTAAAGATCTTCGTGGGTGACAGGGCGAGTCTCCCTCCTCCAACTTCCTTCCTAGTTCCTACCTAGCTCTGACTCTGACGTTCGGCTGATTTGCAAGATCATTCTGAGGCTCCAACTTTGCCTTATTATCAGTTATTTAGGTACTTTGTTTTGTTCTTTTGTGGCCAGTGTGTGTATGGTTTCAGTTATAGAGTAATCATGGTGTGCCGTGTGTGTATGGGTACTCCTATCTATGAGACTATGGGTCCTTTACTCCTTTAATTTATAATTCTATTGTTACCAATACTTGCCACGAATTTGATGGATGTTAGTGCCATACTGCTATTCTACTAATGCTCCTGATAGTAATTTTATTTATACTAGTAATGATGATGAAATACAATACTAGTAATGATGATAATTGTATTTCATTCTTCACTTCAGGAATGCCCTTGATATTTATTCCTTTGTTCACTGATGCAAAGATGATGAAGATGAAGCAAAACGCAACAAATTTTGTGGATCTTCATTGATTTTTGTTTTTGAAGTTTATTGTAATATTGGTACAATAGACAAGTATTTGTGAATGTTTATTTCTAATATATGACATATATATTTTATATATATTTATATATCCATGTCCTCGCCGTGTCCGTGTTTTGAAAATTTCGAAACTCCAATGTCAACGTGTCCGTGTCGCATCGTGTCCGTGTCCCGTGTCCGTGTCCGTGTCCGTGCTTCCTGGTCAATAGATCCCATGATGATGAAATATTCATTTGTGGTTTTTTGAGTTAAAAACCAATATACCTGGGAAGTCGAACCCTTGGGCCTTGAGTCGTTGAGGAGGCTGCCCTCAGTAGCCCAGCTTGTGTCCTAAACATTCTTAACCGGCCCAATATGATTTTGTAGTCCAAACTCCAAACGCGTAGCAGGACCACGAAGTTTCGCCTTTCGCGGTTTTGCTAAAACCCTTGAAACACCCAAACAACGATATTGATTCACCAACTCGCTCCTTCTCCCTCCCTCTCTACAATGGGGTTTTTCGACTTGAACGTACCTTACCAAGAATCAAACCCTAATTCCAAAACGACGCGCATTAGGCTGGTAATCAAAGCCATGGAACTTGGTTACACCGGGATTGCCCACAACCGAACGATGAGGGGCGTAATGTCCAAGCGGGATCAATGTACAATCCAGCTTCTGAATGTCGCTTCTCTCGTCAAGGTGGCTCCGTATTTAGCCTCCTCCGTGCAGCTCCACCGCGACCTTTTAGGTGTGCCTCGTACCTCTCCCTTCCGCCAGTACACGCGTATCACCGTTTACGCCGACAGCGTCGCTCAGGCTCAAGTTCTCAATAGCGGGAACCCTATTTTGAAGACATACGACTTGGTTGCTGTGAGACCCTTGAACCAGAGCGCCTTCGACTATGCGTGTGAGAAATCTGAGGTTTGTACTCGCTTCCAAGGAAATTTGATTTTGCAGCTGTGGTTGCATTTTTGTTTGACTATCTTTTGTGATCGGGGAGAGTGACAGACTTTTATTTTACTGCTTCAGCGTGCGTTTCTTATTCTTTAGTTTCTGTTTGGTTACTTGGCATTAGAAAGTTTGATCTTGGCTGGTAAGGTAACTGTTTCTGCCTTTTGATTTTCGAGTTGCCTCGAAATTGGATTGTTTCTTTGGCTGCTCACAAAGAAGAGGATTTCAAAATAAACAATCCAATTTTCTGAAGAGGAAAATCATTGAAATATTTCTGATTGAAAGAAACTGAATAGCTGAAATTTTCTGACACTTGTTTTGATTTCTGAGATTTGAATTATGATGCCTTTAGTCTTGAATTGTGATTTGGAGACTAATTAAGTGCACTTTTATAGGTCGATATAATTGCAATTGATTTCTCTGACAAACTGCCCTATAGGATGAAGCAGCCCATGGTTAAGGCTGCTATGGAGGTTTGACTTCTTTCTTCTTCTTGTGCTTTTTTTCGTAGTTATTTTCTTCATGATTTGTGGTTGTATTGTTGACTTTCTGTGATATTGGTCTGCAGCGTGGAGTTTATTTTGAGATAACTTACTCGGATCTTATCATGGATGTTAAAAAGAGGAGACAAATGATATCGAGTGCTAAGGTGAGCCATGACTTGAGACATGCAAAGCATGCGCTATTGATAGATAGGAATAAAGTTAAATTTGTGCCTCAGTATGGTGATTTTTTTTCATGCTATTTGTACTATTGAATTGCTTTAGTTCAAAAGTTTTTTTTTTAAAGCAAAAAAAAGAAGGAATTTTAGTTCTATTGTCTGTTTGTCAATGAAAAGATATTGTGGTGTTTGAGAAGCCTTGGCATGTGTAGTTCTTCCTCGAGGTAAATTTCAGCTCATGAATTTGCAGAGTAGGTAATTTGTGAAAAGGACATATATTCATTAAATTTTCTAGAATCAAATTATGATGCTTCAACTGATCATTGTTGGTTCTGAATTCCGTTTCAGTATACGTAGGCACCCTAATAATACATAGATATGCTTGTATAAAAGCTATAGTGGCAAGCTGTAAGCCAACATCATTAACAATCACTTATTTGCTTTTCGAGAATTTTAGGTGGGATCTTCAATGGTCTTCTGTCTGTGCATAGAAATAGAGAGTGAGCCTTGATGCAGAAGAGAGGTTGTTCTAGGTGTCATGAATTCAATTCATGTCAATAGTTTTCTCCAGGATTCAAATTTGTACATGTAGCACTTCATACCCATAGTACTCAGAGTGTGTGGAGCACAATGTGGACAACACATGTAGAGAACATTTATTCGAACATTGCAACTTCGTTGAGCACCCTATTATACTCATGTATTCAGTGTGATGAAAACTTTCATTTGCTTATGAATTTGCCTAGTATGATGGTTTTTTAGTATGTGGAAGACAAAAGATGGACACATTTATAATAATCTAGTACTAGGTTTAACTTATACTAAGGATTTTTTTGGGTATGTTCCCTAATATTTTCTTATGATTCGATATGTTAGCTGGTGTGGAGTTGAGGGATCTTGAAGAGGGGGGAAATTTGATCTTTTTTCTTTTCTTGATAGACATGGCTATGGAAGTTCAGTTCAGAATTGTTAAAGTAAGCTTCATATTCTGTATTTCATGCTCCATGTTTGCATGTAATATAGTATATTCCTTTCTATGTACGCCAGGAAATGTTTCATCATTTTAGATGTCAAGAGGGTTTAATCAAGCATAGATGGTTCTTCAGCTGAGTTCTTTTTCATGGCTTGCTTTTGTTCTATAGATTAAGCTTTTTCAATGTTTGGAAGCTTATCCAATGGAAAACATGTGGGCAAAATATGGAAATCATTTTGTCATTAGCGGAGGTTAAGAATAATAGGTTACATGCTCTTCCAGCGGTTTCCTTCATTGGTTCATTTCTCTTATAGGTGTTCTGATGCTTCAGAGTTTCTTAGGGTCCCCTTACATTTTTGACTGCCTTATTCTGATTGATACTCTTCTTCAATTCTCAAGGTGCCCGAGTCATGTTCACTATTCTTTCTTGAAACGTTGTTCTAATTTACTTTGGAGCATGTAGATTGGTGCTTCTACTAATGTCCTGGTCAAGATACATAGTAACACAAGGGGCCTACATATTAGCATATGCATTCCTCAAAGTTCAATAATTATTTATGCAAAATATTACCTATTCGTTAAACCCCGTAGGCCGTAGCTTGGAAATTGTATCTGCATTGAACTATCACTAATTGTCAGATTTAGACCATCAATTTTGTTATCGACCATATCTCATTTTCATCTCCAGTTTCTCTTAGCACCAAGGTAATCAACCTAGGTGATACAATTACGTTCACGATCATGTATTATACTATATGGGGGAAAGGAGAAACTTCAGATGCTTTGTTGTTACATTCAATTTCTTTTACTAGTTTGCACTATTTACCTACCATAAGCTCTTAAATTTGGACGCAGTGGAGAAATCTTTCAATCAGAAAGCCTGGATGACTAATGATTTTCCTCACCATGGAAGTTTGGTTTGAACTACTAAGTACTTTAATTCGCACTTATATATTAGCATATATGTTTTCTGAAAGCATCGTTATGGTTAACTCAAAGCATCCAGGCTAGAAATCCCTTAACTTTAATAGTTGTTAATGGCCCTGCATTACAAAAACAAAAGGCTGCTTATTTTTTCATTTTCAATAGAAAGTACTTGTAGTGTCACCACCTTAAACCAGATGTACAACCTCATTTACAGAAGTAGCTTTGTTGTGGTGGTTATTTTGCTTACTACTTTTTCTCCAATTAATTGTCGTAACAAATGATCTCTGTCGTTTTTCTAAACCTGCTTTTAAGAGGTTTGATTTCCATGTTTTCTGCAATTGCAATAACTTCAGGTTTGCCTTTTAGAATTCAATGAGAAGTTCCATTGTGTCTGAAGGGGTATCTTGCAGATCCCTGCACAATAGTTTTAAATTCTTTATTATCTGCAGGCCAATCTCATTGTGTGCCCTAAAGTAATCATACATGTAACCCACTGTTTGAACTTTCAGTTACTGGTGGATTGGACTCGAGGAAAGAATATCATATTGTCAAGTGGTGCACCTTCCGTCAATGAACTCAGAGGGCCACATGATGCTGCCAATTTGTCATCTTTGCTTGGACTCTCTATGGAGCGAGCCAAAGCCGCAATTTCGAATAATTGTAGGTATGACGTTGGACTAATTCCCTTTTGAGTCCCACTAGTATACTTTGGTAATTTCGGACGTTCTTCAAGCTACCTGCTCTCTTGTCTATCTGCAGGACTCTTGTAACCAAGGCTTTAAGGAGGAAACACTTTTTCAAAGAGGCCATCAGAGTCGAATACATATCATCTGGGCAACAATTGGAGTCTAAGAAATGCTGGTCTGAGGACTGGCTTAGATGGGATCCCATTTCTAGTGGGGAAGGGGATTTGCTGCTGGATAATATGGAAAAGTCCTTTTCTGCTGCTGATGGCCTAAACAAAACTGTGAAAGCTATTGATTTTGCTTCAATTGTTGACAGCATGCCATCACAGGGTTTTCAAGTACAGGATTTTATGCCTGGAGCAAAAGCTGTCACTCAGTCAGCAGAGAATGAAAAGAACTTGTTGGCTGCTTCTGAGGTAGTAAAGGTACCTGATGTAACTAAGAATGTGTTGGAACAGCCTGAGGGGCTTGTTCCCCCTGGTGTGGCTGCATCTTCATCTTATAACACTCCTTGGTACCAGAGCTTGGGTACTGATAGTTCTCAACAGTTATGTTTGCTCAACGATAATGCAAAAGCTTTTACCTCTTCAAGGGAAATTGTAAGATGTACCTACCAAGCTGAGGAAGAATCAAAAACTTCAAACAGCTCCAAAACAAGTTATCTTGAATTGCGAGAGTGTGCATCAAATTGTGAAGTAAACCCTGTGCTCCAAGAGGACAATTTGAGTTGTCGAACTTCAGCCATAGATACTGAATTGGATGTTGATGCGCAGGATACATTAGATGTCTCAATGCTAATTGAAAAGGTTAATTTTCCTGCTGCCACGATTGAAGAGTCAAGGATTTTACAAAGTCCTGATGTGATATTCAGTACACAAGATATTGTGATTCATAAAGATAGAATGGAGAGTGTTGATAGAAGTGGTGAAGATTCAGCTTTCGGATTGAATGAAGAGTTCAAGAGTTTGCATGGATCTAATGTAGTTTCAGGTACGAAAAGTGATGATGTTGTGATCAAGAAGGATGTGCATAAATGCGAAGTTACATCTTGTGCCTTGAATGACGAGTTCAGAAGTTTATTAAGTTATAACATAGGTTTAGGTACTGGAAATAATGCAGTGGATGAAGTTATGCTGGAGAATAATTTCAAGGAACAAGACGATATGTCAGTCTTGAATGACGTGCCCTTACAGGAAAATCTTCTAGGAAGAGGACAAGATGCTACTCTTGCACTCTCTGATACTATTGGACTTCTTGAAAGCCATGATGTTGGGGAACCTGTAACCAACTCCCGAGTTGGAAATCATGACTCCTTGGTACATGTGCCGGAGGCAAGGCAAGAACACAGAGCAGAAGCCAATACTGTGAAATCTCATTTGACTTCGTCTCCATCTTTATCAGGTACAAGTTATGCATCTTAGTTTTGGCTTCAAAGAGTAATTGTATCAACCTCTGGTCCTCTGTTTTATTTATGGTATATGTTGCTGTTCTTTTGTTTCTCACGTTGCCACATCTAGCTCAGGAATTCTCCCCGTTCTTTTAAGTCACTGCCTGCTCTTGTTTATTGAATACAGGGATGTCCATGGCAAGGCAGAGGAGGTTGCCGAGGCAACCTTCTTTATTCCCCTTCAAGCCCTTGCTGAGTCCTATATCATTCAAGAAGCGAGGTCGAAAATCTAAACGCAGAATCAAGCCAATGTGATTGAGGATCTATGTATTTTCTTTTTTTCAATTATATATTTTTAAATATTTATTTGCCTTTGTTTTATAGGCCGCAGAACATGTACTATAGTTGGGTGTTTACAATAATTTCCTATAAAGCCTCTTATTTTTCAGGCCCAGTTCAATGGGTCCGTGGCACGATTATCAGAACCAAGAGCCGGTGGTGTCTTCAAGTTGAAGCCCGCTACGTTTCATGGCTGCTTGTAGTTGTGGCAAGTGGTAAGTAAAGATTTATATATTTCCCTAAATTGGAGAAACCATTCTTGAGCTTTCCGGTTAATAATTATTTTTTTCAAAGAAATAATAATAATAACAACATAAGAGGTCTATTTTCTTTTTTCGTGTCATGGAGTCTGTGTTTTAGTTCATAGGCGGCCCCTACATATTATTGCTGCTCATGTGCTGCTGAATATTGTAGTTCAGTTTTTGTATGCGGAAGTGGGATTGTGTTGGTATATTGGTATTAAAATGGTCTCAAAGTTGCTGCGACTGTTCATCTGCTTAATCAACTGCTGCCATCATTATCATTGAAAACTCCTTTTTCCAAACTACTAGGGGTGGCATGGGGGGTTTGTCTATCATGGCATCTTGTCTGGGGTCCTAACTATAGCTAATCTCAACTCCCAGTAGAATAAGGTAAATGTGTTTTTTTGGGTAAATAAGCGGGGTGGAAGATTTCAACTCTGATACTAAATTGAGTATATGTTTTAATCATCTTGTATTTTGCTACCCCAAATCGAGTATATGTCTCAAACATCTCAACTAAGGTAATGGTGAATTACAAGTTGTTATTATCCCTATCATTACAATACACAATATTTTTCGATAATGTAAAGGTCGTAACCAACTTGCAGCATAATTTTCTATCTTAGAAGCGCCTACAACCAGAGAGACGAACATGTCCAAAGAAGTAAAAGTGAAAATTAATCATATTGAAGTCGATTTAAGCATTTACAAGAACCTAACTGAGTAGGACATTAAAGGTCATCAATTTAATTTAAACCTTCTTTCTTCTATAAAAAGGCCTTTTTACAACTTGGTGGGAAACACACCGCCGACCAAGAAGAAATCAAAGGGAGCCGTCCTTAATAAGTTAATCCCACCTCTATGGGTTTTCCGTTAAAAGTCATTTTTTTTCATAAAAAAAAGGGAGAAGGAAAAGTTTAGATTCAGATTGTACTTGCTGTTTTACGCATTGTCTCTCCTAATATGATAACATTTTAGTTCATGATTGAGTAACATGCATGAGTTATGCAATGATTAGCGAAAAGATGGTTAATTAACTTCGGTAATTACTTCTGATAAAGAATTGTCACTGTCAAAGGAAACACTTTTAAAGACTCCATCAAGTGATATAGTCTCATTGATAGAAAATTATGATAAGTCGATCTAGACTTTTGACAACCCTGCAATATCACACTAAATGTAGAGCATTAAGCTTAGGCATCGGTGTGATGCAGGTCAAGGAAGTTCCGATAGTCAAATCAGTTATCGGTAGGGTAATTTGTAGTGAGAGAAGTAAAATGTTTTTAGATGGTGATAGAGTTAATGAGATTGAGATTTCATGTATTTATAGTGTCCTGAGTCAAATGGTTGACATGTGTCGACAATACGGATGAGCCTTGAGCTTTGATTGGGACCAAAGGCCTTTGTGGGAGCTTTCTAGCAGCTTGAGCTTTGAGCTTTTGAGGAATAGATGGGCTTTTATGGACCTGTTGGAGCTGACTCTCATAGGCCTCCTTGTAGATTGGGCTTTAAACTCTCATGGGTCTAGCTGTCAATTGACTCGGGCCTTGGGTTTATTGAGCTTAACTTAGACTCTAGTGAGTCTAGTGTTGGCTGGATCTTAGGCCATGGGCATGCTCAACTTAGACTCTCCTTGGTCTAGTATCTGTTGATTGGGGCTCTCGTAAACCTCGTAATGTAGTTTCACTTGTAAATGGTTTTGGCCCATATATTGACCTTATTTACTTTTTCTTTGATTATCAAGCATTCTCCAATCCAATATATTCATCGAATAGCTAGACCAGTTATAAACTCGGGTCTCAATCCAACCCGCTCCACGCTGACAATAATCCAACATGTCCATTGGATAATTGGGCAGCTCTAAACTCGGATCACCAACTCAACCCGCTCCACGTTGAAAACAGGTAAGACCTAGCCGAAACTCGTGCGGGAAATAACGTCTAAAATGTTGGGCATGAGAGTTGAAATTGACTCCTCCCACATTTGCAAATGAGCTACTACAGTCAACTACACCATCCCATCCAACCAAAGCTTCTTTGTTTTCTCTGTAATGGTCTGTGCACTTGGAGCTATGTATACCAATACCAGCAGACTTTTGTCTGTCCTATACTGCCATCTGATGGATGTCCTTCAATATTTTCTATTTCTCAGTAGCCAAGTGAATGGTGTATTGCAAATTCGTTAACTACTCAATGCGTTATTGTAATTTTTTATCGTTCAAAAGGAATGCTCTGTTCCACATTCATGCAAGCAAGCACTGAAAAATAACATAAAATCAAGCTATATTCTCTTTCACAAATCATAATTAATTAATTAATTATAATTTCTTATACTCTCTTAATCAAGAAACCATGCAATGAAATCATGTAGGACTGGAGTAGGACCCAATTTGATATAAAGAATCAGAAATGTAAGAAAGAAACAGAGCTGCCTGGTCTGTAAAAATGTCTGGTATTGACATAATAATAATAAAAGGAACCATATTTACAATACAATACTAGGTAGATGCTTATAAAACACACTTGAATTACACAAGATGATGATTAGTAGTGAGAAACAAATTGAACAAATAATTCATTTATTTAATGTTTCACATAAGGTCATCTGAAGGGATTGAGTTGGCCGAGAATGCATCAATAAAATTGACCCAATTATCATAATCCTCGTCTTCTTCTTCCTCTCCAGTACTAACACTGTTGTGGCTCCATTGAAGAAGTTGTGGGTTCTTTTCAATTTCTTCGTTCCTAGCAAATCGTCCCCGGATGCGCGGCCTGCTATCTGCTAATGTTTTCCTGCATTCGTACTGTATTTTAAGAGGGGAGAAGAAGAGATCATTAGCACCTGATAGTAAGCTGAAGCGTTAATTATGTGACCAATGCTTGGGTAAATGACATTGGACTTGACACTTCTTTCTCATCATCAATCAATTGAAGAAGATGTAATTGCAAATGTGATACAAAAAACCATTTAATAGTACCATAGTCATGAGATGACAAATCTTTCTTTCTTTTTTTAACCGAGAAATCATGAAGCATGGACAAAATTCGAAGCCCATGCGAGTAAAGACCCAAAAGTGGGATAAGCCCACAAAACTAGAATTTCATAAAGAATATCCTTATTGGTTTGAACTCCCGGTCTTGAGCACTGTACGACCAGGCTATGGTTCATAAACATGATAAATCGCGGCCACCTTAGTATGTTAAGAATGTAGCGCAATTATATCTGCTAAAATTAGTACTCAATTTAGAGTGTAACTAAGATTGGATTTAGACCTTAATTTTCTTGTTGAAGTTTCTCTGGGTCCTCTTGGTTCTATACCTCTCTATCCTCTCCTTCTTCTCCTCTGGACTGTAAGGATATGCCTTACTCATTGATTCTATAATCGCATTACTCTCGCTCGTCAGTGGACTCTCTGACCTCCGCCCATGCTGTATAATTTAATATATAAAAAAAATTAACTCAATTAATCACAAATTAATACTGTATGTGGGCATTTAAGTAATTTCACCTCCAAATCACCAGTACTAAAAACCCTCCTGACTGGACCGGCCTCTGTTTCCAGGAACTCGAAATGACAACGAAATCCATTCTTTTGGAGGGAATGGCTGCTGATACTCCTCTGCATGTAACCCGGACTCTGAGTCCCGTAATTCGCCAGCGAACTCGGCGAGTTGTAGCAGCTGGCGCTAGACCCAGGAGTACTGCTACTACTACCACTAGTATTACCAGCTATCTCCGAGTTAAACGCCTTGAGAGCCACTGACTCGCTCAGTGGGTCGAACTCGGAGTACTCGGGAACCAGTAACGGAGTGGGAAGTGGTTGCGAAAGAGGAAACTGTGATGGCGCGGTGAAGTCGACGAGGTCGGCGCGTGGGAAGTTGTTACCATACATGGCGCGTGGAGTCAAAGAGGTTTAAAGAGGGTTTTAGGAGATTTTAAGTGAAAATGTTTTTGAGTGAAGAGCGTAGGAGTTGAGTGTGGACTACTTATAGCAGCGAAGGAAGGAGGAGATGACGTGGACAATGACGTAATTTCAAAGAAAAGCGTTGACCTTGGCGTTGTGTTCATCCCTTTAACTTTGGTCTTGAGTTAATTGGAAAAGACAGACAGAGACCCCTCTGCACTCCAAAACTCCAAACCTACAATTTGGTGATTATCTCCTTCCTGTTTCCTCTCTATTCATCAATGAGTAGTAATACATTAATCACATTGCAATTACACGATTAACGATTAATATAGGCTACGTCCACGAGATGCACCACAGTTTTTCCTATTTCAAGAAAGAGATATATGGTCCGTTTGGTGGACAATTTTAAGAGTAATATTAATGTTAACATTAAATCTGATCGTTTAAATGCTGATTAAAAATGGTTACAGATATGGTGCCTAAAATGCTGGTAATATTTGGTTGGTAGCGTTTTTGCTGTTGAAATTATTGTGGCAATTTACGTGTAGGGATATATGTTTTTAACTTATAATATATTGAAATTAATAGTCAAATAGGGTTAAAGAAGTAAATTTATATCAAATATCCATAAAATTATCTCAAAATTATTCAATCTTGAACAATTGCAAAACAACAATTTTGGGACACCAAAATTGTCTGGGAATTTGGACCACAAAATTACTGTTTGGTGCATCACCAGCATTAAAGCTACTAGGTAGCATTAATACTGGTGCAAAATTATGCACCAAACAAGCACATATAAACACGTGCTACAACATCGAAATTGCCTCACATGTCCCATGATCAAACTCCACAAAACCTATCAATAATATTCATTAGTTTTGATTTATATGTGTACAACTGGAATAGTTGAGTTGGGTCGAGAAGAATTAAGCAATTAGTATACATAAAAGCTCCACAATTTAGTGATTAAAATTAGCTTTTTATTGGAGCCTAATTAGCTTAGGAGACAAGGCTTGCACTGAGAAAATGCTTGTTTAATGGGTCAATCATTTTGAGACCCAATTGGTATGTATAAGTTGCATATTTTGGCAGAGTAGGATCGTTACACAATATTTTACTATTTCAAAAGTGCTGCTCTACTCCCCATTGATATCAAAGATCATTCCCAACTTCAACTTGCATCTGACAATAGAGTAAAAGTATGCCCTACCACTTGCTCTGTTTTTTACACTAAACAGAGCCCCCCCCATGTGAAGACCACACACATATTTTGTATACATATAACATATACGTACATACTTTTGAATTATGTTTGGAGAATTTATACATGATACTTACCGACTTGTTTGACCTTGACGTTTGATCGTCTAGCTAGAGAGTTTCTTGCTTGCATGAAAACATGCTTGATAGACTGAGTGCGCTCAAATCCACCATGATTAGAGATATCAAAACACAGATGGGCACCATGCATGTGTCATGTCATGTGTGAATTATACCACGAACAGGGGGACCTCAGTCACATATGCTCTATCATTTCAAAATAAAATGGTATCTTTTTATCAGTCGAGAAACCAAATTGATGGGTATTATGACTTGTAATGTTTAAATTCTAAGTCGATACATGCATTTGTTGCTCTGGGCCATGGGCCACATGTATTTATTCTTCATGGGCTATCATCAATGGTACATTGATACTTAGACCAAAAAAATGTGCCTTATCAGAGTGGCTCAGTGGATGCACTAAACTTAGATATTGTCATCTTTGGACTCCGGTTCTTTGTAGATATATTGATTTTACTCTCAAAATTTTTTATTTAAAACGTGTCTAGCTAAAATGTGAAAGAAGATAGACTTTTCTTTTAAACCACTCGGTTAGATTATGCAAGACCCATATCAGTTTTTTACTCTTGATATATGGTGCACACATTTATGCGCAAAAGTAACTAACTATACACAAACCTCAACGTTTCGGTTGTTGTTTGGTCAATAACCAAGTTGAACATAGTTGGAACCAATCGGGACCAAGACGCACATACAAATATACAATGTTAAGCTTTGACAACAATGATTCCCACCCACAATTCGACACACAAGGGAAGGAAAAGAAAAGCACTACTTCGTTATGTTATCAATAGTGCTCTGTTACCCAACTTGATGTACTCTGTTTTCAGAGTAACAGTGTTCTGTTTCTATTGTTGTTTTTCTTGTAGTTGATGTAATTGATGACAGTGATTTAATTGTTTTATCGGAAGCTAATTTCAGAGATGATTGATTTAATAGTTGATGTAAATGGCATAAAAAGAAAGAAAGAAAGAAAGAAAGAAAGAGAACTGATCGGAGATAAACAGAGACCCTAATTCCCCTGTTTTCAATTCTTTGAATTGGTAACTCAAAACTTACAATTACATCAAACCTATAATGGGTTTAATAAATTGTGAGCCTAACTGTGAAGCCAAGTCTATCAATTTTTATGCTTTGTATTCCATATTAAAGTACAAAAACGTCATCTTGAATTTCCAACTTTTCTAGCTATATATATATATATATATAGGAGAAAATGTGACCCTATAATCCTACATAGGAAGCAATCATGACCTTTTTTTCTTGTGTGGGAGGAGAAGAATCTAATTGGAAAAATAGTGAGAGGAAGGTGGGGGGTTTTGTAATCTTCTTGGGATGAAAAGTTAAAGCTTTTGACAATGAAATAGGGTGCGACCCAACACATTATGTGCATATAGGCCTTGTGGGTTTGCAAAAAATGTGGTCAACAAGGCACAGTTTTCGCCACTACAATTGAGTGATTTTGGGAACCATGTGGTTAATGTGCAATCAGTTTCAAGCCCGTGGATGTGAAGCAGCAATAATAATAAACTTCAAAAAAAAAAGAAAAGGTGAAAGCAAATTGAGCACTATAAGGCTTTAATTTCCATTTATGGTTAAACAGAGTACGCATACAAAGCCTTTTATATTCCTCTTATTTTGGATCATAAAGGGAGTCTTTGATTCCCACAACACTTTTTTATTCATTGTGTGGTAGGGCTGTACACCGGGTCGGTCCTTGGTTATTGGTTCGGGTTAGCTTCAATCCGAATTTTTTTAAAGGTCTTTAAACCCTATCAATTAGCCCTGTTTAGGATTATCGAATCACCCAGAAACTCTTAACAAGACCACTCCACAAATTTAGAAGGGGGTTATCGGGCCATTCTCGAGTTATAGGTCCGGGACCAGCTTGACTTGGTTTAGAGATGTTTATGTAAAGTAAGTCTGAAAATATAAAACTAACAAGAGATGTTTTTATTTTAAATAATATTTTTGAACTATGATAAAAGAAATATCAGAGACACAATCCTTTTAAGTATTTATCGGACCAGTTCGAGCCCATATCAATAAAAAAGGTTCAGGCCAACCTTATAAGACTCGGGTCAGGCAGGGTTAACGGATCGATCTACAACTCTTACAACTGGTCAGTGGCGGATCCAATGAAGACCCAGGTCGAGCCCACTCCCAGTTTTTGACAAAAAATTATTAAGTATGCTACTAAATACCAAAACCCCAAAGTAACCCATTTACTTTTAACACAAGCCTCAGTAGTAGGTTGTTTTTTTTTTTTTTTTGTAAATTCTTTATTTAGTAGTTTTCTTATGAATATTTGGAGTCTTAGAGACTTGGTTACCCAAATGCCAAAATAAGCCCACCCTCTTCCTATAAATTCTTGAACACCGTCACTAACCAAATCTATCCTCAAATCATTTTCTAGATCTGGCCTGTATGTGGTGACCATGTTAACTAATCATCACGAGAGTAAATAATAAAGCAGAGAAATGTAAGAAATATGTGCAAGTAGTTCTATATAATGTCAAATCTGATGTATATTTTATATATATATATATATATATATATATAATGTCAAATCTAGTTCCATTTCCGTCCCATCCAATACTATAACATTAATGGTGGTGTTGAAACAAAAAAGGGCCAAAAGTGTTTTATCATTAGCATACCTATTTGCTCTCTTGTTTTGGGGAAGCCCGGGGCCTGCTGTAATAAAATTACAGCAGGCCCCACTGTAATAAGCTTTTTTAACATTAAAAATTTTTATTTTTATTTTTAAAATTCATAAATATGTAGTGTTCATCGTAACGAACACAACGATATATTTTTTGTTAGAAACAAAAATCAAATTCAACATGAAAAAGGCACGACAATTCTACACCATCGGATATAAACTCAAAATATTCAATGTTTTGATCCCGATGAATTTGATTTTTGTTTCAAATAAAAAATATATCGTTGGATTCGTTATGAAAAATACTACATATTTATGATTTTTAAAAATAAAAATAAAATTTTTTATTACCTTAAAAATACATTACAGCGGGACCTGCTGTAATTTTATTACAGCAGGCCCCGGGCTTCCCTTGTTTTGGTTACTTCTTCTCTCTCTTTTTTCCCCCTCCATCATGAAATTATTAACCGCCTATTCGGTACGACGAAACCCAAAACAGATCAGCTGAAGGTGCCGCTTTCGGCTTCCGCTGTACCTCGTTAGGTTCCGCTGTACCTCGTTAGGTACAGTGGACAATAGATCCGCTGTCACCTTATTAGTTGCAGTGGACAACGAATCCGTTGACATCATGCCAACGGATCTGTTGACATCCCATAAACTCCGGATAGGAGCTTCTAGGATGGCGTTTATGGTTTTATTTTTTTAAAATTTTTTTGTGGGTCTCACAGTAATGATTGCAATTTGTTACTTTTTTAATAAGGGTTGGATCCACATGCATATTAACATTACCTGAAAAACAATTGATACTGTATTATTTTTTACTTAACATTTGTTTGGCTTAAAATTTCTTTATTAATTTTATTTTAAAAAATATTTACATTATTATTTTACTTAACAATTTTTTTAAAATTTTTTTATTAATATTTACAACATTATATTTTATTATTTTATTTCTTTTACTAATTAACATTTTTAGTTTTGATATAAAAACAATTTATAATTATTTTTAATAATAAATTATATTTATTAGTTTAATTTTAATAACAAAATGATTGAAAAATTATAAAAAGTTATTATTAAATTTAAGATAATACTTTTACTCAACAAATTTTCCACTAGCGTCATCTTTTAGTTCACTAAACACCTCACAACATATTTAACAGTTTTAAGCTCTGTTTTTTTTTTCCCACAGTTTTTCCGCTAGCATTGAAAATTAATCCAACCGACAACCGCTCTACCAAACAGACCCTAACAGAATAGAAGTGCTAAACATCTCAGCAACAGGACATTAAACAAAACCCGAATTTTTTTTTTCAGAATGCTTGCAATACCTACCCCTCTCAACATGTTATCATCAATAACATTATTAATGTCATCATATTTTCGTAACTAGGAGTCTATGATTATAACATAATGAACTCCAATCAATAGAATTCCCACATCAATGGTCATTTCAATACGATATACAGAGCATTGAGGATGTTAGTAGTTATCCTATCTCTAACTTTTGGTGGGAAGTTGACAAATAGTGATGGATACATGAGGCCAAGTGCTCACCCCAAGATAAGCATATTGTAGTCTTTTTCATGTGTGAAGACTCCAATCACTCACTTTCTACCCCTATGTGAATGAAGAAATCAAGAACAACTCACCCTAGAATAATTATAAGCCGATCAATGTCTACTTTTGTCACCGAAAGTAAGCTCAATTTGCTGCTTCTAGTCGCTGCACACAAATGAGAATCCAATTTTTGTTCGATTATTGATCCTCAATGAGTTGAAAAACACTAATAGTCAAGTTGAACTATAACTAGGGAGGTAATAATATTCGAGGGAGATTTTGGGACAAATGTTTGCAACTTCGCGTTTCATTTGATAGAAGCTTGACGGGTAAATATAAACTTTTCGTCACTGAATGATTTTTTAAATGTTTTAATTTAATTAACTTAAATTTCAAATTTGTTCCAGAAAGATCACTCGGACAGATTTTGAGAGTGTCGACAGTGTATGTGCTGAACAATTTAAATTTTAAAGGTCACATAATTAATTTTATTGCTTTTATTGATTTAAATAAATATTAAAAAAAATCCTCACACTCCCCGGGCATGACTCTGGGAAGTTCCTCGAACGTTGTCTGCGTCTGCTGGCGACGGTAAAAACCTTTATTAATGTAACACATATATCCTTAAATCTATTACAGTCGTTTTTTACTTGTACCCCTTACAGTAACTAGTTTTTTGTTGGCAATTGGAAATCTAGCTTTTTTGCCAGTGTCAATATTCCTCTTCACTACTTCATCGTACGACCTGTCATAGCATTATTACAGTGGTAATGAGGTTTCATTTTCTTTGCTTACTTTATATAATAATCACAAGGCGGGGCAGTTAATTCCAAAAAGGAAGATATGCTCTGTTTTTTTATTTATTTATTTGAGTTATTACATGGATTAATAATTATTATATAAAGCCAGTCGTTTAATTTAGTCCATGGGCCCAGGCTGAATAAGCCCAGCTACTTAATCACGAATTGTTTCCGTTTAAGCCCGGAATCCAGCTGGGTCCGTCCAACTGCCTAAAAGAGCCTGTGAGGTGTGAGCATTGCAGTCACCGATAGCCCATTTTAGACTTAGAAAAGGCCCATCATCTATCTAGGCCAGTCATTAAATTTAGTCCATGGGCCTAGGCGGTGTGTCGGCCTAGCTACCCAGTCTGAGTTGATTTGATTTGTTTGAGCCCAGTCTACTATCAACTGGGGGTCCTACAGTCCAAAAGAACCTATGCCCATTGCCCCCTCCAATAGTTGAATCTCAGGTAGAAGCTTGAATTAACACTAGCAAAAAATAGTTTGAGTGCTTGATGATGAAGTTGAAAGGATTTTCTCTTGATTTTTCACAAAGCTTCTCCAAGTTGAATGTGAGAGAAGACCCCTCTTTTGTGTCAATGCTCTCCTCGAATCTTTGAGAAATCTTTTCAACTAAAAAGGCCGTCACAAGCTCAACCTTTAGATCAAGATCAATCTTCAAGCTTGTCCCTTGAACATACTAGCTAAACTGAGCCGTAGGATATTGAAAGTTGTCTACAAATTTGGTCCCTTAAGATTGAACCCGTTGGACTTCAAAATCTCTCCACAATTATGTTGGACGCATGCCTTGTTTGGATCTATCAAAAATCCACATGTTAACTATATTGTCTGCTTTTGGGTTCTGATATATCGGATTATTCTCACGGATTTGTTCCTCATAGGCCCAGCAACTGAGCCTTGGCCCAAGTTACTTAAACCCATTAAAAAGCCTAGATAACATGTAGGAGTGAGTTTTGTCCATATAAACTACTCGGTTGGGACTTACCCAACCCAATCGATGTGGTATTATTTGTTCATAAGAGGATCAGCTTAGTAATTTATCTTGGATATGCTTCAACTTGAGATAAACACCAAACATGACCTATACGATATTCAGGAAAGATTGCAAAGACTAGGGATGGTAAAAGAAAACCGACCCGAGCACTATCCACAGGGTATCCGATCCATTTAAAATCCAAAAATCGATTCTATAGGGTTTGAAAACGGTTTTGGTTTTAATTTTCAAACCCGTCATAATTTTGGGCCGGGTTTGATTTTTGGTGCTGGATTTACGGTACCCAAACTGTATAATAAACGGTTAGGACACCTGACAGATATCCGAACCGACCCTATATGCTTAAATCTTAAAAATAATAATAGTAGAATGCTAGTGATGTCGGGTTTAGTTTTTAATACTGGGTTTAGGGTACCCGAACCGACTCTATATGCTTAAATCTTAAAAGTAATAATAGTAGAATGCTGGTGCGAGGGTTGGAACCCTCACTTGTACAAGAAAATACCTTAAGTATTTTACCACTCTGTCAATTGTCTTTGTGTTGCTATATAATCTTCTTAAATATATATTAAGTATGTTATTAAAAGTTTAGAGAAAATTTAAAAAAAATTAAAATGTTAAGTGGTAAACGGGTACTCGGTGTAAACAATTTTGGATTTGTTCTACAAAATTAGGGTTGTTGGTTGTTGCCTGCAAATTTAGTACTTGATGGCTGACATTAGATGGCTGTTGGTTGTTGGCTATTGCGACAAACTTTCTTGGTCAATAGTAATCAGGCTCCTTTTCAGGTATATCTTTTCTGCAAAATACTTTTGCTCGTCTTTAAATTGTTTTGTTAATTTTATTCATCTTTGCATACTATGTTATTTTTGACATCTTGCAAATGTAAGTGGCTTACTATTATGTTCCGATTGAGGTTCTTGTTTCTGAGTTTAGGACTAATGTTTGTCGTCGTTGCGGATTCAATGGTTTATAATAGATTAATTTCATGCTCACTAGTTTTAAGTCATTTGGACTCAAATCGGTTAAATTCTGGATAACTATAGATTCAAACCTTAATTGAGCCATATCAAGTCGTTTTCAAGACTGAATTTCCAGCATCATACTCAAATACATAATAGTGTCAAATTCACTTAGATTAGGTATAAACCTCACTTAGCACGCGTGATCACATCAGGTAAGTAACAAGGCAATGCAATATTCATTTAAATTCAAATAGCACACAAATGGTTTTAATATTATCAAAGTCAAACATATGGGCCGTCCAACAACATAGAATGAGAATGACATCTTAACTGAACAAAAAAATTACAGGAGGAAGAAGAACAACAGCATAGAATGAGAATGACATCTTAACTGAACAGAAAAATTACAGGAGGAAGAAGAAGAACAGTTCAAATTTCAAAAGGTACAAATAATACAACACTCTTCATTTCGTAATAATCAAACAGAAGGCATTCTTCAATGAATCTGTAAAGACGCTATCCACGAACTGCTGCTAGTAGTGCTTGTGATTGCTTCTCATACTGGAATCCATTATCCTTAGAGTCATCAGCGGACCACACAAAGATACCATGAAGTTGGTTCTGACTCTTGAGCCTTCTGCAGGCAGTGAAGAAGCCATTAGATGGTGACAAACCACCACCATTCCCATCACTGCTAATGCTCACTAACACCTTACTGCCTTCATAGTTACAGGTCTGTGTCTTGAAGTAGCTCATAAACTGAGATACTGTGGTTCCTTCATCATAGGCATAAAATTGGAAGTTCACATAATCGATAAGGTGCCCGTAACTCTTCCACAAAGCTTGGTAATGGCTCTGAACTTCATCATCATCGAATGGAGCAATTGAAGCAAATTTGATTACTTTATTTTTCTTGAGGGTTGTTATAAGCCTTCCAATACACTCAGAAAAGACGCCTGGAGTGGAATTGAAGTGCTCGTAATCGATGTCAATTCCATCGAGCTTAAACTGTTTGATGATATGCGTGAGTGAAGAAACAGCGTTAGATACCCAAGAATCTGTTGAGGATGGTTTGAAGTAAGCAAAGCCACCCGCCACACTATCCCCTCCTAAACTTAAGGCCACTTTGACATTCGAATGGCGACTCTTGATACAAGAAACTTGAGAGGGGCTCAGATTATCGGAGTCCCAGAACACGTTGAATTTTCCGTTGGTGGGAGAGGGAGAGCTGGAGGTGTCATAGTCAATGGCAAAGGAGAGAATGAAGTGGAATTCAACATTTGGGTTAATAGGGACATCGGTGAACTTAACGTTGTTGAACTCTGCTCCTATGTATTCTCTGAAGAGGTTTGAGCTTGTAGGAGCTGCGTCAGTTGAACTATGGAATGGGAGAAGAGCTTGAAGGATCAGAAGGGCTATGAATAGCGTGGAAAACTCCATTGCTAGTGGAGGGCTACTTGATCTATTGGGTTGGCTCTGATTGCTAGAATGTGCAAGGTTCTTATATATAGTAAAAAGTACAAAACTCTCGAGTCGAGGAAAGGAATGACTGTTTGTCTGCCATGGCTGTCGTTATACGTACCAAAGAAGACAAAGATCTTTTCAAGTTTCTGTTGAAGACAAAAGTGGATAACTTGCCCTTCTATTTGAATAGGCAATGATACCGTAAATTGAGGATTCTGGCAGTTTTGCGTTGATTTTCTTGCTTGATTGCTTGTGCGACTCTGCTTCAGACATTAAGACTTTTTTGTATTACTTAGTCTCTGGAATGAAAAGTGGGGTCCCATAAAGGGGGTTGGTGGTTGCCGGCAACCCTCGGAGCTAATTGACCGGGCAAGGCAAGGATACAACTGTATCTTCTCTTCTGTGTAGTTTTCAAACTTTCGTTACTGTGATATATATAGAGATACATATATAGTAGGACTCAGGAGCAATCAGATATGTGAATACTGAGTAAATAATTGTCAATAATTATTGTCTAATTTGAAGCATCAATTTGGCTAGACTCACAAAATTTTGGCCTTTAATATCATCCTATACTCAGTCAAATGTACAAGTAACCTTTCTGTGTGGCACACAACTTGAAGAAGAATAATTCCTGCTTTCTGACGTAGCTGGACATTGCGCCTGCAACATAGAAGTATTCCGTTCTCGTCAGAAAATCTCCACATATCACAGGCGTACAAGAAATGGTGAAGGAAATGCGTAAATATCACTAAATACCAGTTGCTTATCCCTTCATGTTTTGCCACACATCCAACTCAACAAAAATCATCAGGTTTCATCAAGAGACATTTGCACCAAGAAAGAACAAAAAAAAACACAAAAACACGACATTCGCAAACATGATATTTTAAGAGACATTTCATAAAACACATGTTAGGTTGAAAACCACATTATGGTTGGAAGTTTAACTATATCTTCACTATCATCCTGGAGTTTGTTGGTGCTCAATCAAATGCGCTGTTGAACACAATGGAATGACTTCCATCATCTAATGACTAAATTAACTATATCCCTATCATCCCTATAATCAAATATATCCCCATCCTGTAACGAGTACATTATTTTTTTCCTTCGAGTGTGTCTGATTAAGAACTTGGCATAAGCCATTTTGTTTGATCAACAACATGGATAACTTTCTTCTTGACTGACCATCAACCATCGTATCATCCTCACGCAACCTAATCCCAACAACTCAGCTTCACCAAGCTCGGGATGCCAATTTGCACCAAAAAGGTACATGTGGGCCAAAAGAAGCATCAGCAAGACAACAACCCTCGAGATTGACTTGGCTGACTTTCAACCTGATCAGGATATGGCATTAAAAGACCCTAAATCTAATCAATGCTTTGCATAACCACTATCTTATAGTTTAAGACAGTAAGTACTGTTAAGTTCATATATTTTTCAAGTTCCACATCTCAGAAAATGGGAAGGAATTCAGGTTAGGTCGTGAGAATCATATCCAGAACTAAACAAAACAATAAAGAGCAGAGGAATGGGCAACAGGGCAAGTCAGCAAGTGGAAATGCTCGAGTCCAAGGAGGTTGCAAAGAGGCCTGCAGGCAATGAAGGATAGTTCTTGCAACTCCTGTGTAGACGTAAAGCATTCTTATGTTCCAGGCTAAACACCCAGAATAAAAACATTTGCACCTAAAATATTTGAACTTACAAAAAGCTTGACAAAGAAAAAGCTCATGCAGCTGTCTTTAAAATTCCAGAAACCTCCTACAGTGTTCCGACTCTGTCATGTATTTGTTTCATTGAAAATATAGCCTTCAAAAAAATAACAAAGGAAAAAAGACGAAAAACAACAGGAATCGGGACACATGTAAACACTCAATAAAATGTTATAATTTTCTTAAAATAAGGAGAGAAAAAAAACTTATAGAAAAAAGCAGAAAAAGAATACCCACATGTAAAAGCAGAAAAGTATAAAATCGAGAACTACCTGAATCCTCACAATAAGCTGGTACTTAAAAGTTCAACTGGCCTTTCTCTTCCAAAAGTTTCATCATCAAAATCTTCATTTGTAGAATTTTCTTGACATAGTAATTTGTCCTCACGAGTTGGATTTAAGTTTATTCCCTCCCAGATTATTGGCTGGCCTTGATGCAGGTTACCTGGCTGAGACCCTTGACCAGTATCAACATTGTCCTCAACAATTTGTCTCACATCATTAAAAGCATCTACTCCTTTATCATCATCGATGCACGGCTCAACATTGTGATCAAAACCCATGTCGAATCCTGATTGATCACCAGCACCATGATAAGCAACTGTTACTGTTGTCTGATCATGTTGGTCAGCAGGATCCTTTTTCTGTCTCTTCCATTTCTTTGTTGATGATGTACCATCATCTTCGAAATCTTCTTCTTCTCTTTCTCTGTGCAAATAAACCCATAATTTCCTTTCCGAATCATATTGCACACAAGGATCACGTTCATAATGCAAACGATCCAAGGCCCCACTAACAACTTGATTCACTTGTGCATCAGAAACATCTTCAACAATATACTGAGAATCTCTTATCAAGGTACAAACATCTGCCCTAGTACCAATACTTCCAGGCAATCTGGCAGCCGCATCTCTCACAAGACAAAGAATGGTAACATGTGGTGGCCGATCTCGTTTCAGCATAAAATGATCTCGGGCTTTTGAAGTTGGCTTACCACCACATCTTCTCAATGGAGCAACAATAGACTTCTTACCATCAGCAGCAGTGTAAGAAAAAGCCCTGTCAGGAATTGAGTACCTTAGAAATTCCTCTTTACGGAAATAAGCCCTCACTTCTTCAGAACTTGGGCTGATTGTGTTTTGACTCTTCTGAGCTCTTACATCCCTAAACCTTTCTTGCTCATCCAGGTTACACTGCATTAATGATAATGGAGGAGCAGGAAGACTCCCAATTTGTTGAAGGGTCTCTTGACCGCTTTTGAGCCAATTAGCAGATGTATCAACCAACTTTACAAGCATTTTGTGAGGAAGACCCCAAGCTTCAGGAGAGGTTACCTCTTCAACAGAGTCATGATCAGAAGAACTATGCAAAACTGGACCAATCCAAGACCAACTTTTTGTAGATTTCTCATAGACTACAAGTGCCTTCCAACCCTTTGCTCCTAAGGGTGCTGTTTTGGATGAAAATATCTTCAGAACTCCTCTAACTAAATCCTGAAGAGGCTCTTGTGTTTCAAGAATACAAGGATCTCCTGGGTTTAATCTTACACGGTTTTCAATCTCATGAATAATAAGAGAAGGGGCATTTGATTGCCCAGTACTGTCTGACTTACCGACAATCAGGTTCTCTTGAGAAATAATCCCATTCGAACTGCTTTCATGTTTTCTGTTCTGCTCATCCCCAACTTTTCCAACCTCTAACGAATCTTCTGGAAGTGGGGTAATCATTGCCAAGCGGATTGCCGAAAGAAGATGTATAATGGAGAATGAGAAGCCAGAATGAAATGTGGGCGTAATTGGAGTATAAGGTTTTTTCTGAGGTTTGGTTTCCAGTTCAACTTCCATCATTCCCATTTCTGTAGGAGGGGCCTCAGAAGGTGTCATATCCATTGCACCAAGTTCAATCTCTGATTTCCTTTTCCCCTTTTTCTTCATCAAAGTGAAGTTATCAAATTGAGGATGAAGATTAGCCTGCATATTACCAACGCCGCCTCTTCCATCCAGTTCTGCCATTTCCCCCTTTGCTTTTCGTTTTTTGGTCACTGAGTTGCACCCCAGTAATGAGGCCTCGGATTTTGCTAATCGATCATCTGCGTGACTTTGAATGCTATGCTCTTTCTTCCCCATTCTATTCAGTTTTCTATCATCTGTCAATAACTGTTCAAGTGAATCATCCTCCTCCTCAACAGGACCATGAAAGAACTCCCCTTTCGATCTTCTCTCCGGAGGAGACGGCTTTAATGATGACATGTGTAAACCAGCACCAGAATCCCCTCGTACCTGGCCATTCTTGCCCACTTTGTGCTTGTATTTCCTACCAAAATCATCCGTGGATTTATCCAAGCTAGAAGCCAAGTTGCCTTCCAGAACTCTAGCAGCAGAATTATGCTTGGTGCTGCTATCACGAATCTTACCCTTCTGTTTTGCTTTTGAAAAGTAGTTTTTGGTTCCCGACATATGCCCAAGCTCACTGAAGCCAACCTTCTTTTTGGTGAAGCGAGTGGCCCCATCAAGAGGCTGTGCATTCTCCTGCAAGTTGGCTTTAGTTAATTTACCCTTTTTAGAATCAAAGACAGACTTTGACATAGATGATAAAGAACATTCCATAGGGTAACTGCTCCCCATCATAGGATTAATGAAATCATCATCAACGTCATTCAATTGCTCAGATGACTCTGATTCTGTCTCTTCACCCACAAACATTCTGTTACCTCTCAATGCTGGTCCGCCATTCTGTACAAGGTTTCCTCTCATCTTCTCCTCAACTGATTTTGCTCTGAACTCAGAATAAGATTTAAAGTTGAGATCAGGAGACTCCCTTCCCATCTTCCCTTTCTTGCTTTTAACATTCCAATCATCCAGTTTGAATGAGGAATCAGCAGAACACGTTTCTCCTTGGTTTTGGTCATGCAAAAAATGTTCGGCAAGATGCGGAGATCGGCCTTTCAGACTCCTCATTTGATCACCAACAGCAAATTGCTGAACTTTCTCAGGATACTTTGCCTTTTTGGCAAGATCATAAGAATATCTCATATGGGGTTGCTTTCCTGAGAACAATGTCATCTCGGACTGATGGTTTGCATTCTTGTTCCTACCATGGGCATGTGAATCATTCCTGGAAGAGAAAGGGAGAGCCATGAAGCTGTCAGTGGCTAATTCATCACTTCTCAATAGATCACGCTTCTTTCCCACTCTCATAAACTTTGAACTATCTATCAAACTACCACGTGCAACATCTCGATCTCGTGTGACATTCCCTCCACCCAAAGGGTCTTGAGCATCATCATCAATCCCCAGCTGCTCCCTCATCCTAGGGGCTGACCCTGAATTATACCCTAATGCTTTATTCTGTCCAGGAATGGTAGCTGCTGAGCCATATGGCCCAGAATTAATATCCAATCCAGGGATAATACGAGGATAGTGGTCCATGAGCTCCTTTCTTGAAGTCGTCTTTGACCTGGCCAACTTCGGTGTACCTTTTGGATTCTGCTTTCCATGTTTTGAGGCTTCAAGAGCCACTGGCTGTCCTCGCAAGGGGAATTCCAGATTTGAACCCTCATACGAAGGATGATGACCCAACTTCTGCCCACCTCTCCTGTCTTTAACCCTCTTGCTCCACAACACAGCACCAGATTCCTCTTTTCCAGAAGAATCAGCCTCCAGAAACTCCATTTTCTCATACATCAAACTCTTTTGACTCCTCATAATATTCAAAACACGGACCTTCTCATCAATACTATACCCCTTGCAAGTAAGCCAGGCATCTCTCATCTGACACAAGTAACTAACCATGTTATTCTGATGGTTCCTCAAAAGATGGTAGTGTTGCCGTTTCTGAAAGAAATTAAAACCCTCCCTATAAAGGGTGACCCTTGGCTCGCACAGTCCTCCCTTCAACATATCAAACAACTTCTTAACAGGACTTCCAAAGTGAAAATTGCCACCCGTAAAAAGCTCCTTCAGGGTACACATATACATCTCCTGATCCAGGTCAGGTAAGTACTTGGTAAGGCTAAATCTTTCCTCCTCACTCAAGCACTCATTCCAAACATCAACAGACAAAATGTCCTCCAGGCCCAGAAGATCATACAGGTCAAAGGGCACACTGCAAGTCAAATTCCCAATTTGGCAAAATTCTGCCCCGGTCTCACCCAATTCTAACAAATCAAAGTCATCCGACCCTGCCCCAGAATCAGCATCGTCAAAATCATCATCGTCGTCATCTGATTCAATAGCAGAACTTCGACCTTGAAGTTCATCCTCATCACTGGAAATGGACTCTCTACTACCAGCAGAGAACTCCGAATCAAATCTTGAAACCTTGAAATTATTCTTCTCAATTGCCATGACTCATAAGCAAACTAAATCACCCTCCACACAACGACAATCACAACTACAGCTCCAATAGTAACTTCCGTACCAAATAAGGAATGAAAACCCTAGCAGGAACGAAAATTTAGATTCTCAAAAAATTATCGAGTAATAATACCAAAAATCGCCAATACAACGTCTCATAGAATCCAAATCCAGTGTACTTCAAACAAAAATTACAATATGAAAAACAAAAAAAAAATGCGATTGATTAAACGGAGAATACCTCACTGGACTTCTCCGAATATATTAATCAAATTGAAGCACGGAAATCGACGCATGGAAGATTACTTGGCGAAGGCATCGATGGCGAGGAGCAAGAGGACGCGTTGTTTCCTAGAATCTATGAAACCCTAGGAGAGAGACGCTTATTGTATATAACAAGGAAAGAAAGTGAGAGGGGGCTGTAATGAGAGAAGAAGTTGACAGGGGTGGTGAAGAAGACGATGGTGACGTGGAATTATGTAGTCCGTCTGATGAGAGAAGAGGTTGAGAGAACAAAAAGACGGAAAAGGGCACAGGGAGATAGAAAGAGAAGAAAACGTATGTCCAGCGTGTAGAGATAGACAGAGATGGAGGGAGAGGGAGGATGGAAAAGAAGGGTTGAGAAGGAGATGATGGTGACTCAGTGAGTCGGGATGTTGGGAATCGTTCCGAGTCATGTTTTTTGGTTCTGAATTTTTTTTAACAAGTTCAGTTCCGGCCGTTGGATCCTTACCACACTTCTTCTTAAGTAGTTTGTACTTTGTACTTTGGAGCTCACAATACATTATGCCATTATGGGACATCTGGCACATACTTGTCCTGGATGGGCCAAGATTCTCCACTGTGTACGTTTGTAGTAGTTTGTCACTTCAACTCTCAACTCTAGAGCCCAGCCCATGAACCCATTTAGGAATTAGGAGAGGGAGGGACGGAGAGTCCAATTTCTGAGGTTCCTTTAGTAAGCCCTTATGAAGTCCAAACAGGGTCTAAAGCTTGGGGTTCCTTTAGTAAGCCCAAATCCCGAAGGCTTTTTGTTGGAACCTTATTCTTTGGCAACTGAATAAAGGCCGAAACCTTTTCGAAGTTCTGGCCTTTTGAGCCCTTTTTCTTTATAATTGGGCTTCGAAAGTAAAGGATTGGGGGCCCAAGTTGCTGCTTAATGTCTAGCCGCAACCTTTTGGCAAAGTGTTGATCCAGTACGTCATTTAGCACTACAACTGGGTTTAGAACAACAACTGGCCGCTCCGCTGCAAGCCTGCAACCTCGTATCAAGAAGTGTTAGCTTTTTAGGTTGTATAGTGATTGGAGTTCACGTGTTCTGTTTAGTCAAATCCTAGCTAATATATAGCCTCTGAGTCCCTTTCTGTCATAGAGGCATCCAGAGTTTTTTTGTCAATCCAACAATCCGACACAAATTATATCCCAATATAACGCTCGGACAAAAATATTTCTCAATCTAGTACTACATGTCATTTAGAGTGATGTGTTTTTTACAAAATTTATACGATCATGCCATCTACGATGACGGGATCTATTTTTTACCATTCACGCCACCCATTGTGGAGTGAATATAAGGAAAAAAAAAGTCACGCCAACCTAGTTGACGTGACTATCTAAAAAATGACAATCACGCCAACTAGTTTGTCGTGACTTTAAATTAAAAAAAAATAAATTAAGTCACGCCGTTATTAACGGCATGACTTAGTCACATGTTCCTATCAACAAACGCGAGCCATAAAAACACAAACAACCTTATCTCTCCACTCTCTCCCCCACCCACACCGACGCACACACCAACCGCCATCCATCGACTGAAGCCCCTCCCGCCGGTGAAGCAACCACGACCGGTCTTCAGCGTCACCGATCTGTGACTTTCCCATCCACATCACTCCCTTCTAGTCTCGTGTAGCAAGAGGAGAGAGAGACATTGTGGGTTCATTTTTTTATTTTATTGCAGTTTAATTGATTGCACAAAAGGGATATGGTGTTGTTTTATGGTATTATTTGTTAAATTTGTTTGCTTTTAATGTTTAAAATAGATGGTAAACCATATGTTATTTAAATTTTTTATGTAGAGAAAAAAATGGTATTTATGAGGTTATTTGAGATTGTTTGTTAAATTTGTTTGCTTTTATTGTAGGAAAAATATGGTATTTGTGTTGTTATTTGAGATTGTTTGTAGTTTAATTGATATAGTATTGTTTGTAATTTTAGTGATTACATATTGTTTATATGTTTATGGTTAGCAATGAAAATTGGTGGTAAGTGTATATGTTCAGATTAGCATGTAAACAAATGATGTCTTAGGTGTTACTAATATGGAGGAAATAATATGGTTGTCTTATGGTATGATGTAGATTGGAGAATCTAATGATGTCACATTGGTATCAAAATACAAACTTTGGATTTCATGATCAATTTGATAATGAGGAAAATAGTAATACATCAATTTTATGGAGCCATGGTCCTGAAACAGATGTTGGTAGTTCATATCAGCAAGTATCAACATCCGTGAATCTAATCCCAGAAATGTGTAGTAATGAAGACGATAGTCACTTCGAGGGAGCAATTGCTAATAATGATTCTGAGTTCGTAGAAGAAGAGCAAGAAATGGAGTTTGATAATAGTGACGACGAGGAGGATGATGGTAACGCTGGGGTAAATATTGAGTCAACCATCGTGGATGAACATATGTACCTAAATTTACGTGATCGGGTACCAGAATTTGACGATGTTAGCCAATCAGATTATGTTGTATGTTGAGATTGGGATATGCACGAGAATAAAACATTTGATACAATGGCAGTAAATGAAGTACTTGATAACAAGAAACAGTTATTGCGGGCTGTGAAGATGTGGCACATTCAGAATAATTGTCAGTACAAGACACAACGCTCAAATTCAGATGCTATACAATTGAAATGTGTGAAAGAGCCAGTTTGCAATTGGTATCTTCGAGCTATGAAGAAGGAAAAGCTCAATATGTGGAAGATAACATTAATTAAAGGTCGACATACATGTACAAATACGTCTTTGCACCAAGGGCATCGTCAATTGGATTTAGAATTTATCGCAGAGGAAGTGCTACCTATTGTTAGAGCTGATTTGAAGCTAAATATTACAGCTATTCAGGCATTTGCTAGTTCTCAGCTGCAGTACCTGGTGTCGTACAAGAAAGCATGGAGAGCTAAACAAAAAGTTATCGAGAAATTATTTGGGACATTTGAAGCCTTGTACTAACTGCACTAGTTGAGAGGTGGAGACGTGAGACGCATACCTTTCACTTCTATGTTGGAGAGATGACTATAACACTGGAGGATGTTGCGGTTTTATTGGGTTTGAGGATCGATGGACCAGCTGTCACTGGAGGTAGTATTTATGATTGGGATGATGTGATGATGCAATTACTTGGTAGAGTTGCGAATATTGAAGAGATGGATGAGGCCTTCTTTGTCCTTATCCTGTTTATCGGTGAACTTTGGTGAAGACAATCCTCCAGCAGAAGATGCTCCTGAGGTGGTTTTGCAACAATATGCCAGAGCTTATATATTAGCCATGTTTGGGTGCATTCTATTCCCATTGACTATAGGTGATAGCATTCCATTCATTTACCTACCACTTTTATCTAACCTTCAGGAGACTAGCTCGTACAGTTGGGGCGGAGCAATACTTGCATGCTTATATCACAACTTGTTTCGAGGATATATGAGTACTACTCGTACAAGAGGTGGTTGTAACCTATTACTCAGGTACAAATATAGATAATGTTAGTTATTGCTACCATAATTATAATATTACAATAATTGAACTTTATAAGCATGCACTGCATATTTATCTAAACTTATATATGTTTGTCCATTTTAGTTGTGGTCCTGGGAGAGGTTGCACGTATGTCGACCACAGTTGCATACAGGGGCTTCATCTGCATTTGGTCTGGATGAGTAACCCCGCCCACTTGGTGCAGGTAATAAGCATGAGAATAAATATATGTATTAATTCATGACTATAAATTAAATAATACTAACTTTATTTGTATGTTTTATCTTTATAGTTGGCGTGGACGATGCACATATAGAAGGAATCCAAGACAAGTTCTTACATTTGCTAGAGATAAGCTAGATCAGCAAGAACCGAATCAGGTACAGTGGATGTCATATACAGCTGGGAGATTGACGGATGCACCAGTAGTATGTATTGACGGTAGTAGAATCTGGAGAGCTGTAATCCATTGATTTGTTTTGAGATTGTGGAGTTCCAATTCCCAGATTGTGTTATGAGACAATTTGGTATATCCCAACATATACCAACTCCAGTGGATACGAACTCAGAATTACATGATTTGACTAGGAGAGGGCGTGATAATGTGGATTGGGTGGCGAAGAACGTGACATGGTTGACATATTGGGATGATAGACTATCTCAAATCGCGCAAGAGCGATTCCTCACATGAGCGTTGACGAGTATATGCACTAGAATAACTCTATCACTTGACGGGTTATTAGTGCTCCATCGACAGTTAGGACACAAACAGCTTTGGAGTATGCACCACGGGGGAGTCGATTACGACGAGTGGTAAATACGAAAACAATTACTTCATTTTTTTTTATGGAACATAATAGAACTTATAATTTAATATATATTTATGCATGTTTATTTGGCATTAGAGGGAGCAAAAAAAGTTGTTGCTGCAATTAATGACTCTACTACAGCCATTGCAAATAATTGGTTGGGAAATTGCCGTGACATTTTAGACAAGGTTGGTGAGGAACACCAATTTGAAGAGATTATAGGCCTTGATGTTGAAGCTACGCCCCAGCATGGTCGTAGATATCCTGTAGGTCCATCATACCGACGTAGTCACATTCCCCGTGCAACTAACTTTACTATGCATCCATCTCAGTTGACGCAGGATGAGATCGGTCCATCCACTACTCCCGCTGCATGGAGTAGGCACAAGACCATATGACATTTTATGTATTCATTTTAACTGTTTATATTGGCTCAAATGGTCACTCTATTACATATATTGTTGCCATTGATGGTTTATTTTCATTTTCCGTTGCTGTTGGATTATAATTATTTGTCTTGTGGATTTCAATTTTATCAACGTTTTGTTAGTGTATTTTGCTCATTCATGCCATCAAAGATGGTGTGAATGAGCAAAAATGGTTAATCACGCCGACAGTGTAGGCGTGATTATCCTTTTACCTATTTTTGACGTCATATTTGATGGCGTGAATGGTAAAAAATAGATCCCGCTATCGTAGATGGTGTGATCGTATAAATTAAACTTTCACCAAAGCATGTTATGATTCGTACGGCATATTTAGTTAGTTTCACAACTCATAATTAATTTATTGTTGTTTAAGTATGTACGTTCCTTGTATCTCATTTGTTAACCTGGATAATATTCAATTTCTGCCAGCACTTCCAATTAGCAATGTGGAATGGTGACCCTACTGGAGTGCCATTCGCCAAAGAATATGGATGGCCGCAAATGACTTTGTTTTTGTGATGCAGTTAATAAAATCAGAAAGATAAAACATAACGATTTATTGAATGCGTTATATGCACGTGAGCGTTTGAGGGAAGTGTGGGGACGAAATGACATTGAGATTGTCAACGAGCAATCATGAAGTCACGCCATTTGGATTCTCAAAGACTACTCGCTTGTTAAGGTATATGGGTCAAAGGTAATGTAATTGAAATACTTTTTAAAAAAAAAAAATCCTTTTTTCATAATTTTTTAGTTGTCTTTAATTTCATTTTCCAACAGGGTTGAAATGCAATCTTACCGGATGAGGTTGACCAGTGACCACTAGTTATCTGCTCCCTTCAGACATGGGCCAGTTACTCATCTTGAAATTCCCTTGTCCAAAGAACATGGATGACTACAGTTAATACACTTAGAGTGTGTTTGGATTGAGGGATTTGGGGGGAAGGGAAGAGAAGGGAGGGGAGGGGGAGGGGAGGGGGAGGGAAGGGAAGAGAGGGGAAGGGAGACTATTTTTCCCTCTCCCATGTTTGGATAGATAAAAAAAAGAAGGAAAAAAAATTTGTTTAATTTACTAATTTATCCTTATTTTTATGTTAAAATATTATGTACAAGGGTAAAATAGATATTTAACTTACAAATGACTTAATTAGTAATCATTTCCCTCCAAATGACTCCATTTTGGAGAGAGAGAATTTTAACAAAAATTTAATGAAATCTTCCTCCCAAATCCCCTCAAATCCCTCCCCTTCATTTTTAATAAACTATCCAAACAAGGGAATTGGAAGGAAACTCTATTTCCCTTCCTTTCCCTTCCCTCCAAATCCCTCAATCCAAACACACTCTTAATTAGATAAAACCTAACTATTTATTGAATGTGTTACACGTACGTGATCATTTGTTTACTATGAGTGTCTTGAGGAGATTGACAATTTCAGTGTTTTGTACGGTCATTCATAGTAGACGAATGGATCACGTACGTCTAACACATCCATTTATTTAAAAGTAATGTTGGTAAATAAATACTTTAGCTATTGATATAAGCTTCATTTATTTAAGCCTACAGTAGTAAGAATTATTCAAACATTTTTAGTATTTATGTTGCTGTGCCAAATTATCAATCTTTCTCTTTACATGGTCGGTTTTCTTGCATCAATTTTTATTTATTGATAATCAATCTTACTCTAAGAGCTCTCGAACTTATTTATATTGGTATTTGGAAACGAAAATTGAAGATTATTTGGACAGAAAAGTAAGAATTAATTGGTTAAATCAAGGAAAAAAAAACAATGGTTGAGAAACAAACTCTTAATAAGATGATCTTTCTCCTTCATTATTCTTCCCTCCTGATTCCACACAAGTTTGACCATTTCACAATCTCTCTTTCTCCCCAAATCTGCTATGTGAAAATTCCTTCAACAAAAATTGAATCACATTGATTCTCTAATGGGGTCGGCTACCAGCGATGATTCAAATAAATGGATGCTAGAAAGCATTCAGATTGACAAAATGGTTGATGTAAATATTGATGATGATTCAAGCAGCAGCATTGCATCCAAAACCGCTAATGAGACATCTTTCAGGAGGACAATTAGTAATGTAAGGAAGAGAAGTGGACCTCTTCCTCCACGACCAAAGATGGATAGGACGGCGTCTTGTGCTGCGAAGGGGCTTCAAAGTTTGCGGTTCCTCGATAGGACAGTCACAGGGAAGGAAATGGACGCGTGGAGATCCATCGAGAGGCGGTTTTTTCAATATGCAATTGATGGGAGGCTCTATAGGGACAAATTCGGGGTCTGCATTGGTGAATATCATGCTTTCATTGTACTTTTCTTATAGATAATGCATGTTGTTTGCATTCTTTCATGGCCTAGTTACATTTTGAAACGTTTTGGTTTTCTTCTTTTTTTTTTAGGAATGGGAGATTCCAAGGAATTTGCAGGGGAAATTTTTGATGCCATTGCTAGGCGGAAGGGAATAGACGCGACACAAGGTATAAACAAGGATCAAGTCAAAATGTTTTGGGAAGATATGACTAAAAGAGATCTTGATTCTCGACTTCAAATTTTTTTCGACATGTAAGAAACCTTATTTTTTCTGCTCTCTTTTACGTGCACATTCATGAATCAAAGATTCAAGAATTGGTGAATTTGTTGTCCTTTCAGGTGTGACAAAAATGGGGATGGGAAGTTGTCAGAGGATGAAGTGAAAGAGGTGAGGATTCAGACATTGTAAACTATTTCTTTTCTCTTTATGGTGACAAAACCAATTTCTCATAACTTGGAATGCATTAAAAAAGGTTATACTGTTGAGTGCATCTGCAAACAAGCTCTCAAATCTGAAACAGCAAGCGGAGACATACGCGTCTTTAATCATGGAAGAGCTTGACCCTGATCACAATGGATATATAGAGGTCGGAGTTTCATTCGAGATCGATTAATTTTTCAACTTCGGCTTCAAATTTTATTCTGTTGTTCTAATATTGTATGTTTTGTGACAGATGTGCCACCTTGAAGCTCTAATGAGAGGAATGGTGGGTAATGAAGATGGTAAAAAGCTCAATACCAAGACACATACTCTCACAAGAGCTATGATTCCGAAAAGATACAGAACTCCTGTTAGCAGATTCTTTTCCTTAACCATAGAATTACTGCATGAGAACTGGAGAAGAATTTGGGTTGTTGCATTGTGGTTAGTGATAAACGCGGTCCTTTTCATTTGGAAGTTTAAGGAGTTTGAGAAATCGGTGACATTCCAAATCTCTGGTTCCTGTGTCTGCCTTGCCAAAGGTTCTGCTGAGGCGCTTAAGCTCAATATGGCTCTCATTTTAGTACCTGTGTGTAGAAAAACTCTAACAATGCTTAGATCAACATTTCTCAATAACTTCGTACCTTTTGATGACCATATAAACTTCCACAAGGTGATTGCACTAGGAATTGTGATCGAAACTGTTATTCACACAGCAGCGCATATGCTTTGTAATTTTCAGAGAATGAGTTCATACCCAAGAGATAAATTCATGGAACTTGTTGGTCCCGCATTCCATTACAAGCCGCCAACATATATATCCTTTATAGAATCCGTTCCAGGTGCAACTGGGATTTTTATGATCATTATAATGGCCTTTTCGTTCACGCTGGCGACGAGCTATTTCAGAAGGAACATAGTCAAGTTACCAGGGATTTTTCACAATTTGGCAGGGTTTAACTCCTTCTGGTATGCGCATCATTTGCTTGCTGTGGCCTATCTCCTGCTATTAATGCATGGCTACTACTTAATTATTGAGAAGCCATGGTATACGAAGACGGTAAGGGCCAATTTACAGTAATTTTTATGTATAATACAAAATAAATATCATTTTGACTCTCTTTTTTTGTGCAGACATGGATGTACCTTGCAGTACCAGTAACATGTTATGCTACAGAAAGATTAATCCTCACAAAGATTCAAGAACACTCGCATGGCGTTAATGTCATTAGGGTCTGTATTAACTTTCCTTGCATTCCTATTCAATCCCTAAATCAAGGTATGGAAACTTATCATTTTCTTTGAACATTTCAGGCAGTAATATATACTGGAAATGTTCTTGCACTTTACATGACCAAGCCTCCAGGATTCAAGTATAAAAGTGGCATGTATCTTTTCGTCAAGTGCCCGGATTTGTCAACTTTTGAATGGTAATGAACAAGAGTTCTCTATGAATAACTTGACACTGTAAAAAAAAATCCAAATTCAAGAACTCTAATTTGTTCTGTTGAATATAGGCATCCGTTCTCGATTACTTCTGCACCAGGAGATGATTACTTGAGTGTCCATATACGAACCTTGGGAGACTGGACTACAGAACTCAAGAATTTATTTGAAAAGGTGAAAAAATCATGCATTAGGCCTATGTCGTTCTTATTCATTTGTTGAATTCAACTTTTCTGCTAAACTTTCTTCTAACCATTAAAGAAAATTGCAGGTTTGTGAGCCTCCAGCAGCTAAACCCAGAAGGGGAAATCTAGTGAGACTCGAAACGAAAGCAATTTCGAGCCCAAATTTCGATAAAATACAAGCAGAGTAAGTGAAATCTACATGTCCATCTGCTTCTCAGAATTCATAACAACATGGAGTAAAGTAAAATCTGATCGCTTTATTAATTGAAATGCTGTAGATTTCCAAAGATCCTCGTCAAGGGACCATACGGAGCTCCAGCTCAGAATTTCAAGAAGTTTGACATATTACTGCTGGTTGGTCTAGGCATTGGAGCAACTCCATTCATCAGCATCATAAAAGATCTTCTTAACTACATCAAACCAAACGAATCCAGTACGGTAAGCCATTCAAGCGCACCAAATTTAATTAATGGTTTTAGTAACAGAGTTTTTGTGACAGGGCCAGTTAGCAGAGCAACCCACAAAGGGTCCTGAAAGAGCATACTTTTATTGGGTAACCAGGGAACAAGGCTCCTTTGAATGGTTCAAGGGTGTCATGGATGAAATCGCGGAGTACGATCACAATGTAAGCAATTTTAAGACTGGAAATATAACTAATAACATTGTTATCAAACTAAGCACTACGTTTGTTGGATTATAAATGTCCCAGCATATCATAGAAATGCACAACTACTTAACTAGTGTATATGAAGAAGGAGATGCTCGGTCTGCGCTCATCGCCATGGTGCAGAAACTACAACATGCTAAGAATGGGGTTGACATTGTGTCAGATAGCAGGGTAACATTATAATCCGAGTTCAAACAAACATAAATTTGAAACTCTTAACATGTTATTATCTTCTAATGTAATGTGTAATGCTGACAGATAAGAACACATTTTGCAAGACCAAACTGGAAGAAGGTGTTCTCTAATTTGGCAACGACACATCAGTCTTCTCGGATCGGTAACTAAGCCTAATTGTGATAAAACTGTAATAGCCATGAATAATATGTTGATAAGAGTGTATACAATAAGCCTAATTGTTTTTGTGTTCTGCAGGTGTTTTCTACTGTGGAAGTGCCACACTAACCAAACCACTGAAGCGTCTTTGCCAGGAATTTAGCTTGAATACTACGACTCGGTTCCAGTTTTACAAAGAGAACTTTTAGAGTAGCTAAAAACACACACAGACCAACCCTACATTAACTTGTATACATTAATCAAACAATATTGAATTCAGATACAGAGAGAGTTTACTTAGTCAAGATTCAATGAAGATTTCCACATGGATCTTAATTTTTAAAAATGTGTAGATGGTTTCTTTACAAAGACCTTTCTCTTATGCTGGACTCCAAAAGGGGTGAGCTCTCTATCACACACATCATGTCCATGCCAAACATGCCTGGGCAAGTACCGGCGAAAATAGAAATAATTCGAGCTGAGACGAGGTCCTTCTAATACCCGAACCTGCGCGAAACCCGGTCTCCAGTCATCATTTCCGGCCAACTTCAGGTATAGGTAGCAAACTTGTGAATCCACACATGGACCAGTCACTTGGAATTGATCAACATTACAGGCTTGAAATGGCTTTCTAGACACATCGTCTAGGACCACCGGCTGCAGTGGGTCTAGTTTTCTTACATGCTTTGAGTCAAGGTGGTGCACCACAATGTCGTTAGATTTTTTGTCTCCAAATCTGAGACTGACATGGTTCGAGGTATCTGCCCCTTTGGTGCATGTTGTTTCTATGGTGACCGCGTAGCTACAATTTCTCTGCAGAAAAAAAAAATTTCAAAAAAGAAAGTAAATTAGGTATGAGAAATGGGCTTCGGTGTGGGCCGTAATTCATTTGCTTACTTTCTTGGGCCTTCAAGCGGTTTCGGGTTACCAACTTATTAGTTACTACATGAAGCCATGGAGGTGCAAGCTGGTCCAACATAAATTGGGCCTGGACGGTGTGCTCTTTCTATGATCTAGTTCTTATTAATGGGCCTGCAAAGAGCTGGAATGCACGGCCCAATCTGAAAGGTCTCCTTGTCCCAGAAAATGGAAGAGGAGAGTTCAGGGAAAAAGAACAAAATAATGAATTTGGCTTCAATCTCTTGAAGAACATCACCCCAAAACATATAAATTCCTAAATTGATCGAGAAGATCAATTACAAGGCATTTTCCAAATCCCATACCAAAAAAATGAATGGGATTCCACCCACCCTTGTGCTTTACAAGGGTATTGATGTCTTAAGAGTATGTCCAACGAGTCTTTTAAAATGGATGAAGGGACCACTTTTTCAATATAAGTGCTCCAACGGGTACTCCAAATGATACCGAAAATAGGATATGAGGCTGGAATGATGTTAGAATATAAATTCTCCAAAATAAGTTTTTTTGTTAAAATAGGAGAAATTGGGTACGTGATTTGACAAGCTCTAACACCCCTAATGATCAGTTTTCAAATCTACGGCTACGAAAGGAGTGTGATGGGGGTGAGATCTGGGAAGGTCCCTCAATTACAAGCCTAATACAGAAAATCATGGTTACCTTATTTTCTGCAAGGCTGAGACTTTCACCTCCTGCAATTATGGCAAGCAAGAACGCACAGCATGTGAAGATAAACCCTTTAGACTTCTTAGTTGCCATTTTTTTCCTTAAAAGGAAACACAGAGATGGAGACAATCCCAAGTGTATATGATCATTGTTTCATTTATAGCATATTAGGTAACTCATAAATTCTTTCCTTCGCATGCTCAAAAGGAAAAATATTCTTAATACTCATGTTGTCCTATATGTTATTCCTTGACATCTCACTAATTATGCTCAATTTACTTTATCAGCATTGATTTTTCTCTTACCAAGGGTGAAGTAAAGCATCTGTGTTAATCTCACCCTTAAACACAAGATATTATATATATATATATATATATATATATATATGTATGTGTATTCTTCTATAGTGAATTCAACATGTCTTGTAGTTGATGTTTTAGTATTTCCTTTGTAAGTAAGCTTTTGTGGACAGCTTGTTTGCTTGAGACAAAATTGCGTCAATTGAGGTTTCTTTAACTATTAATATCAGATCTCATCTTCAGGGAAATGAAGAGAAACTATCACACTAACATGACACTACACATCATCTAACTCTAAAAATGACTTCTTGATAATGATAGACACCTCTCTGAATTGCTTTACTACCAAACACAGAAAAACTTTGAAAATGCATATCAGCTTCTTTTTTCTACTTTGATTTTGGTCCATAATCTCAAGTTAACTGTGATGAAAACTACTTTCAAAAAGACTTAAAACACCACTATTGAAGATAATTACTGGGGTTCTGATTTATGTTAGTTAGTTCTAATCGGTTTCTTAATTCGATTTAACGGACAAGTGATTGTTTGGTAAATCTAATTTCAAGTGTCTTGACTTGAGAAGAAAGGAGGTCAAAGGAAACTGTCTTTGACATCACTCTATGGTTGTTCTAACAACTGGTTTTAAAAATGACTATTGAAACTCAGTTTGAACTAGACAACTTCTGTCACCTAATCAACCCACCTCTCCTTATATATACCAATTGAGTCTCAACCTTTTATGAACACAAGAAAGTACTCTCAGCTTCACCCATTTTAACTTGCAATATCTCTTGGTCTTCTCTGAAAACAAAAAGAAGGCAGAGAGACAGAAAAGAAAAATGGGTGCTTTGCATTTTCAATCTCCAGTGTTTATGGGACTGATTCTCTTCTCATTTGTCACATTATGTCTCTTTCCTCAGCCTGCTCTTGCCATGACCAGACACTACAAGTTTGATGTATGTCACATACTGTCATGCAGTGTCATTATACAGTTAGACTACGTTGCGTTTTCTTTAATGCATTCTGTTGTTTTGTTTGTTTATTAAGGTTTCTGTGAAATTTTGCAGATCTTGTTGCAAAATGTGACGCGGCTTTGTCACACTAAGAGCATGGTGACGGTGAACGGGCAGTTTCCAGGTCCCCGCATTGTAGCTAGAGAGGGTGATCAACTCCTTATCAGAGTGATTAATCATGTTCAGAACAATATCTCCATCCATTGGTATACTTGCACATTCACTTGAAAAACAATTTTTAGATATTCAAATTGGAAGGAGGAATTTTTGGCTAAACTTTGATGGTGTCTATGAAACAGGCATGGCATTCGACAGCTTCAAAGCGGGTGGGCTGATGGACCAGCATATATAACTCAATGCCCTATACAAACAGGGCAGAGCTATGTGTACAACTACACCATTGTTGGCCAAAGAGGCACTCTCTGGTGGCATGCTCACATTTCATGGCTAAGATCAACTGTCTATGGTCCTATCATTATTCTTCCTAAGCGCGGAGTTCCTTATCCGTTTGAAAAACCTTATAAAGAAGTCCCCATCATCTTTGGTACAAATTTATATAAAGCTAACCATTAACTTGCTATTGAAATTCAAAACTGTTTTAACTTAATTGGTTATGTTTACAATTGCAGGAGAGTGGTTCAATGCAGATACAGAGGCAGTCGTCAATCAGGCTCTCCAAACTGGTGGAGGCCCAAATGTCTCTGATGCCTATACCATCAATGGACTTCCAGGGCCATTGTACAATTGTTCTGCCAAAGGTATCAAATCATTTGTATAAATTGTTCTAAGAAAGAGCAACAAAGACAGAGTATAATTATGTTATGTATGTCTTTGGCAGACACATTTAAGCTGAAGGTGAAGCCAGGGAAGACTTATCTTCTTCGCCTGATCAACGCTGCACTCAACGACGAGCTTTTCTTCAGCATAGCTAACCACACCCTAACAGTCGTTGATGCGGATGCTGTTTATGTCAAACCTTTTGAAACTGAAATACTTCTAATTGCTCCTGGACAGACCACAAATGTGCTTCTTAAGACCAAACCTCACTTCCCCAATGCCACCTTCTTCATGGAAGCAAGACCATATGCGACAGGACTTGGCACTTTTGACAATTCAACTGTTGCTGGCATTGTAGAATATGAAGCCCCATCTCATACCCTTCACTCCAGCTTCTCTATCAAAAAACTTCCACTCTTTAAACCTGTTTTGCCTCCTCTAAATGACACTTCCTTTGCTACAAACTTCACTAACAGACTTCGAAGCTTAGCGAGTTCACAATATCCTGCCAATGTGCCCCAAAAGGTAGATAAGCAGTTTTTCTTCACTGTAAGCCTTGGAACTAATCCCTGCCCAAGTAACCAAACCTGCCAAGGACCTAATGGAACAATGTTTGCAGCTTCAGTTAACAATGTTTCTTTTGCAATGCCAAGTACTGCTCTGCTTCAAGCTCACCATTTTGGGCTATCAAATAGTGTATACTCCTCTAATTTTCCTACTCGCCCCGTGCCATTTAACTACACCGGAACACCACCAAATAATACAATGGTAGGAAATGGAACAAAGCTACTAGTGATTCCTTTTAACACTAGTGTGGAGTTAATTATGCAGGATACTAGCATACTTGGTGCTGAGAGCCATCCTCTTCATCTCCACGGATTCAATTTCTTCGTCGTTGGTCAAGGTTTTGGGAATTTTGATCCGAAAAAGGACCCTGCAAACTTCAATCTTGTTGATCCAGTGGAAAGGAACACTGTTGGTGTGCCTTCCGGTGGTTGGGTGGCCATTCGGTTTCTAGCGGACAATCCAGGTTGGTATCACTTTGTGTAAACTGTTATGCTCAAGTAACAATTTAAATTTTTTTAAGGATTCTGTCAATTTGTGTGTATTGCAAGAAACTTTTCCTGATATTGTTGGTGAAAAAACAGGAGTATGGTTCATGCATTGCCATCTTGAAGTCCACACTAGCTGGGGTTTGAAGATGGCTTGGGTTGTTCTGGATGGAAATCTTCCCAACCAGAAGTTGCTTCCACCACCAGCTGATCTTCCCAAGTGTTGACATCTGCGCTACTTCTGTTGGTCACTCTGACCATAAATTGTTTTGTTTTGTTTTCATTTCTTTGAAGAGAATAACATTTTTTTTATTGAATTTTGACCCATTTTTAAGCATTTGCTACTGGGTTAATCATCTTTGATAATTGTCGTCCTTTTGGCTTAATAAGATTCTGGAAGCAATCTGAAAATGTCGATTCTCTCAATGATAATTATACAAACTTCTGATGAGCAACTAGCTTGCGGAAAGCATCGAATTCCCGGCAGGGCTTCTCTTGTTGTTTCTTGTTCCTTAGACACCTACCACCATAATTATTCCATCAACAACTGTGATTTGCTAATAAAAACAAAGAGTACCAACAACTATGATTCTTTTTTGTTTTATTTTATGAATAACAACTATGATTCATTTATAAATACCATTGCACAGACCATTACTTGCAGTTCAAGTTCTGTAACCATGGATTCCTCCAAAACCCTTCTCCTTCTAGCCCTCCTCATAACTTCTTTATCAGTTCAATCAGCCTCAGCAAACCTGAAGCTCTTTAGAGAGTACATCGGAGCTGAAGACAAGGGCGTTACGTTCTCAGACATACCGATTAATCCTGAAGTTGAAGTTCACTTCATTCTATCCTTTGCCATTGACTACACAACCTCATCTTCCTCTGTATCTCCAACGGATGGCAATTTCAAAGTGTATTGGGACACAGAAAACCTCTCCCCTTCTCATGTTTCTTTCATCAAAGCTCGCCATCCTAATGTCAAGATAGCCATGAGTCTTGGAGGAGACACAATATCCAAAGACAAACCAGTTTATTTTCAGCCCATATCAGTCAAGTCTTGGGTTAGAAATGCCATCAAATCCATAACAAAGATTGTAGAAGAGTATGATTTGGATGGAATCGACATCGACTACGAACACTTCAATGCAGATGAAGATACATTTGCTGAATGTATTGGGCAGCTTCTCTTCCACCTCAAACAAGGACGCGTCGTCTCATTTGCATCAATAGCACCATATGAAAATAGTACTGTGCAGCTACATTACTCGACTCTGTGGAGAAAGTACAGTCATCTAATCGACTATGTAAACTTCCAGTTTTATGCCTATGATAAAGGGACAACAGTTCCTCAGTTCATGAAATATTTTGAGACACAGAGCTCCAATTATGGAGGTGGTAAAGTGTTGGTGAGCTTGGGAACTGATGGAAGTGGGGGCTTATCTCCAGAAAAAGGGTTTTTTGATGCCTGCAATATGCTTAAAGAATTGAACAAACTTAATGGGATATTTATATGGTCAGCAGATGACTCCAAGAGTGCTGGGTTTCCTTATGAGAAGGAATCACTAAACCTTTTGGCCAGCTTAAACTAGGCTCTCTCTGTCTCTCAAGTTCTGATTTATTGATCTTTGTTGGTGACCAATTGTCTACATAAAAGGGTGATCTTGGAGCCATTTATGCTTTGTAAAGCCATTGATTTACCTCGTGAACTGTGTCTTTTGATTACTAAGATAATATTGAACAAAACATATTATTGTAGTGAGCAAAATCTACACTGGCCGAACACTCCAAAATAAACTTCTGATTTGTTCGGCTGGAGCTACGTTGGACAAAGTTCAGTGAATGTGATGACTGTGGTTTGACCGCAAACGCTCTCATGCTTAAATTAGTCTCAAGATCAATTACCAACATGTAATCACAAAGCAGTGTTTAAAATATTGATCCTCTTAATCTGTTCGATATGTTAGGATTCATATTAAATCTCTGATTTAGCGGTCGGTCACTGTTGGAGGGATCGTTTATTGTCTCGTCCATATTCTAAATCCGTTCACCTATTTAATTGACACATGACATTGATCAAAGTCAACTTAAGGTATTTAACGGTTTATAGATGAACGGTTTTTGGTCCAGTTTTTCACATGGACGGGACCACTGAAATTTCCACGATTGGATGTTACTGGTATTCTGGTTTGGGCCGGACAACGCCTAGACTTGTCAATAATGTCTTGACAATGCTCGAGTCTTACACTCTTAGTTACCACAAAACATCAGAAAGTAATGTCCCCCATAAGAGCCTCCACAATGGTCTTGTTAAATCACACTTGAAACACACTTTCTTGGTAAAGTTCAACACTAGAGTCTCACAATGGGTCATTTTTGCATACTTGAAAACATGTGGTGTTCCCTGATAATTTTAGCAATACTTGAGTGAAGAAGTATGAGATAGTTGATGTACAATAAACTCAATATCCAATCAAGACATGCCACTTGTCATTTTTTTTTTGACAAACCTACAACAATATCCCTCTTTGCCTCCGTCTCCTATCCTTCTCTTCCAACAATACGCGAAGAAGAATACCATCTCCCTTCGTCGATTCATCGTGCCACTTCTTCTTCAAGTGAGTATCTTCATCAATATCTTCCATTTCGTATCTACCTGTGAGTAAAGTTCATGTTTATTCTTCAGTATCTGCACGAATTGGCTTTTGCCCTAAATTGATCGGCATTGATATCCTTCTTTTGGGTTAGATTTAATCTGTCCACATTGATTTCCTTCTTTTGGGTGAGATTTAGGCAGTAACCACATTACCCCTCTTATGCAATCGATAGTTGGTCAGATTCCAAGGTTTTGTTTGATGGTGTTTTCTCTTAGATATATTTGATCTATATCACTATCATGCTCAATCCAGTGTGTTTTTAAAATGGTTTTTCATATATTGATGCTTCATTGATTTTATTTTAATTCATATTATTGTCCATGTGCTATTGATTTCTGGAATCACCATTTGAATTAGTTCAACGTCATATATTATTCTTGTGATTTGATTTTATGTTATTTATTGATTGCGTTGCTGAAGCATCAGATACGAAATGGATCCCCCACCTCCCTCCCAACAGCATCTCCGCTCTAAAGAAAATGATAGCGAAAATAACCCCCAAATGTTTTCTTCCAATCCTATCCAATGGCCAACTGAATTCCCTTTCGCCTCGCCCTCAATGCATCCCGCTCAAGCAGCAGCGTTTGCACAATTCTATCAACAACAATTTCTCACACATCATAATCCTTTCAATAACTTCTTAGGAGGTGTTTCCAACACCGAATACCAACCAGTAGATCCTCATTCCTCCTCGTGCCCCAACACACATACTAATACAGTAGTTAACCATTCATACTCTGAAGCCCAACCCCCTTCAACTCAAAATACTTCACGTTCCACACAAGCTACAAACCGAAAATCCCCAAACTGGAAAATTAATGAGGATGTGGCACTATGTCAATCTTGGATTCGTATTTCTGAGGACCCAATTGTGGGGAATGGTCAAGCTCATGATGCTTGCTGGTTATCCATTTGGAAAGAATTCAAACAGGGTGTGCATGGGACAGAACGTCCCCAACGGGCTTGTGAGAATAGATAGGCTTTGATTCAATGTGATGTAACCAAGTGGAGGGCTATCGTAACGCGGGTGCATAGAAATAGGGGCAGCGAGACTACCCAAATGATGAGGTACTCTTCCATTCATTTAATGGTTACTCATATGTTGGATTGTTTTCTGTTAGATTATTTTCTGGTAGTTATGTTGGTTAAACTTAGTATATTGTATGTCAATGGACTGATACTAATAATAAACCATTGATGTAGAATGGTGAAATTATGTAATATATTTTCTGGATTTAAGCTTACTGAGTCATATGACAAAGGAAGTCAATTGTCTCTGTATCTTATAATTATGGATATGATATTCAATTTCTCTTGTTAATCGTCTCTGTTTTTGATGATCACGCCACAAGAATTTTCAATTCCCTTATTTGCTTAATTGTCAAGAATATTGGGTATGAAGAGAAAGTACAATATATACATTATTGTTATTGAAGTCTAGCCATTTTGTCAATTTTCAAATCCTAGAGTTGTATTTGTATTGAGTCTACTTTAGATTTCTTAAACTGACCCTAAAGTTAGTAATTGAGGACCACTTTGTGACTATTAGGATTAAACATAGGGAGATGGTGCAATATGGAAACAGATTATATATATAATATTTGTGAGGTATCATATCCTATTTCATATTTACCTATATGAAAAGCCAAAACGTATAAGCTTGATATTAGTGTCATTTTTGTAATCTCGATAATGCAGAGTGGTTTGTTATATATATATATATATATATATATATATATATATATATATATATAAATTTTCCTATGTGGACCAAAAGTGTGGACCAAGTTTGTGGACTTGTTTTTCAACCATAGATATGATGGGTCCCATAATAAATGTGTGGCCCCCACTTATGTTGTGATTGATTACAACCATTGGATTTTGGTCCACAAACTTGGTCCACACTTTTGGTCCACATAGGAGAATTCCTGTATATATATATATATATATATATATATATATATATATATATAGATTGAGGTTGCAGAGTTTGGCATCTTATCGCAGTTGCATCTTATATAAACCTTGTTCTGCAAAAGTTGGAAAACAAAATGGAGGCCTGAAAAGGCCAAAGTTTCTTTAAATAGTCAGCGAATCTAATCAAATATTAGTCAAGTATTTGATTGGTTTATGGTTTGGTTTTTTTCCAAAACAAAATATAACATCAGTTCCTAACCAATGGACTTTAATTGAATAAATGCATTTTCATATGAGAACTCATATTCTTTTTTCGCTTTCGCTTTGTATGTAAATTGATGCTTTTGCTCGTGTTTCACTTATTTCTAGCTACAAATTTAACATTGATGCTTTTGACTCTTGTAGTGGGGAGCATGCTATATTCTTTTTAAAAGTGACCATGGCCGGGATTTCAAGTTAATCCATTGTTGGGAAGAACTACGCAAATACACAAAATGACATCTTTCCATCGATGAATGACAAAACCGAGGAGACGGTAGAAGAGGTAGGCCTGCAAATTCTGGACTACAAGCATCAAGCACTCTATCCAGAATGCCATCAGTCAATCTTTCTGTATCTTCACGTCCAGGTTTGGATGGCATAGGTGAGTCTAGCAATAATATTAGCATGCCTACAACCCCTACATCTGGTACACGCAACACTGCTTCCGAAAATTCACAGCCTCCTCACGTCCCATTGGAAAGGCATATTGAACGACCATTAGGGCAAAAATCTGCAAAGGATAAACGCCGTCGTTCTGTGGGTACAAGCTCCCAAGCCTCTGATGCTGCAAGTGAAAGATTGCATTCAATCATCTGTGCTTGGAAGCAGAAATCTTAGTCAAGATTATAATCAATGAAACAAATAAATGAAGAGCGACAGTTCCATGCTATTAAGTTTGCTAAGCTTGAGGAGATTCAAAAGGGTATACAAATAACGAAAGATCTAGTGAATACTGAGAAGGATTTGCTGTCCTTGATGCCAGAACTCCCTACAGATCAGGTTGCTGCTAAAGTCATTGCTAGAATGAGGCAGCTTGATGAGTTGGACAAAGAGCACCAACCTAAGCATCATATACTTGTTATGATATGTTACATATATTACATGCCGCTTGTCAATGAAATATGAATTATGGATTTTGATAATTATGACTGTTGGAAGTTGTTGCTTTCAATTGTTGTGGTTTTGTTTGTCCTTGTTCTTTCAATTGTTGCTTTCATTTTCAAACACTTACTCAAACCCACTACACATTGCAATTATAGATTGAGGGAACCAATTGGCCCCAGATTTTGTAATTTGTCATGGTACTATAGCAGAACACAAATGCAACTATTGATCTTGCGTTATCACAAAATTCATTAGAAATGCATGGTTAACTCTTTGAAGGCCATAATGCCAACCATTTCCTGCTCACTTGAGACATTCTATCATTTTTTTTGGCTTTTCGAAGGGAACAAATATAGAAGTGAATAGTGAATACAACCCAATATTATTAATTGTACATGGTTTTTTTGGTGGGATTTCAGGTTGTTATATTAATATGTTATCGTTATTTTTAACAGGCATTTAAGCTATGGAATTCTCACCTAGAGCTTCAGCAAGAATTCATGATGAAATGCAAGGGAATAACATTAATCCATGCAACCTCGAGAGTAGGTTTGATGATGCTGAGTCAATGGAGGATCGTACTTAAACAACAAGCAGTGATACTGTGTGCACTATCTGTTTGGACTCTTCCATGCATTTGTGAACATGTGCTTGCATGGTATCCCTTCATTATTACTTGCACTATTTGACAGCCTTTTAGTAATGTTTGTAGTCTGCTTGATGGATTACTATTGGGTGGAATAATGTACTTATTTAATTGCACTATTTCTCAAAATTATGAATTTGTAAGCTAACAATAAGGGTTGATGGATGTTTGTAGTATGCTTGATGGATTTTGTTAATTATTGCACAAAATAGCTGAACTTGTTTTGTACTTCTATTGTATGTGAGTTGGATTTTGGTCACTGGTCTTTTCTGTTGAACAAAACATGTATGCTAAGTTGAATTTTGGTCACTGGATATTGAATTTCTTAGTTCATGGGGTTTATCAATATTCAAAGACTACCATAATTAATTGATTTACGTACTATATATATAACAATAGTTGAGGTCCATACCCCATCATTATTGTGTTAAATAATATAAAGTTTACATGAGGGTATTTTCTCCCCCAAAGTTGGACCATAAATTTTCTATTAAGTCATGCCTAAGCATACCGTTAATGGACCGATCACGTACTTGTTCCATACGTGAGCGTATGAAGCATCCTAGTAGTTGCTCGTCATGCTCCAGTAAACCATCTGGTATAATTTCACTAGCTACAGGTTGCCAAGGCTCGATATTAGCATGCCTCTCATCCTCAATTATCATGTTATGCAGTATAATGCAACAATTCAAGATGTTTGTAATAGTTTCTTCATCCCATAATCGTACGGGTCCTTGAGTTATCGCCCATTTTGCTTGCAACACCTCAAAAGCTCGTTCCATATCCTTGCGGGCCACTTCTTGTTTTTTTTGCAAAATGTTTCTCCTTTTGGGTCCTTGGGTGCTTGATCGATTGTATCAATGTTGCATAGTGAGGGTATATGCAATCAGTGAGGAAGTACGGAATATGGTATACCCTACCATTTACTTCATACGGAATGTTTGGAGTCTGACATCGGATGAACCTGTCGAAGAGAGGTGAGTGATCTAAAACATATATATCATTATATGTACTAGGCATACCGAAGAATGAATGCCAAATCCGAAGGTCTTGAGATGCAACAACCTCTAGGACCATGGTAGGTCTACCATAGTGTCCAACTTATTGACCGTGCCAAGCATTGGGACAGTTACGCCATTCCCAATGCATACAATCTAATGAACCAATCATACCAGGAAAACCACGAGCCTTATTTTCTTCTAGCAAACAAGAAATGTCTCTTTGATTCGAAGCTCGTAAGTATTGATCTGAGTACAACTCGATAATAGTTTTGCAAAATATACGAACTGTTTCTAAAGTTGTAGTCTGTACAATACATAGAGCTTCATCCTCACGATCAATTGGATTGTCGTAAGCCAAAATCCACAATGTTGTTGTAATTTTTTGGATTGAAGAAAACCCAGCCCTACTTGTGCAATCATATCTCAGCTGAAAGTATGGTTGAGTTGTTTCTAAGTCGATTCGGATCCGATGGAACAACTCAATTCTCATTCAAAACCGATGTCGAAACATGCGTGGTGGGTAAATACAGTCAACATCGAAGTATTTTTTGAACAGATCCTCATGCGCTTTTGTACGATCTCTATTAATGAAAGTTTGTGTATTAATTCGTGGTGGCTCGGGCTCGGGCTCGGGCTCCTCTACTTCTGCAAGCACATGCTCAAGCAAGGAAATGTCGTGGAGCTCTTCTTGTTGTAGAGACATAAAATCCTCCATAAATTGTGATTGAAAACGCCAATTTGATGGACCTGCCATTTAATTGGGTAAAAGAGATGACACAACTAGGATGTTGCACAAATGTATAAAACTATGAATTTTATAAAGATAAATTATGAACGAAGGGAATATAATGCAATGATGGCTTTGAAGGACATTGGCTCAAATGAATTTTAAATTCATTGGCATGAATAATTTCTATTATGACCATGAGTGAATATCGACAATACAAACACATAATAGAGATTCCCTCGATTAAAACAATTAAAACTTGTGTCATCATTATTGGTGGTATAGATTTAATTGAAAATTAAGGCACATTTTAATAATTAATAAAATTTTATTAATAACCAACTGTAAAAATTTACAGTTGTATCAATACAAAATTTCTATTACCGTATACTATTCCAACTAGGAGGCAAAGATGGAGGGAATGATAGGTTGGTAGTTGGTAGTTTATTTATTTTATAGCTCTTGAGACTTGGTTCCATTATGGGTGTATGTTATACAAAAACTTGAAAACACAAATTTTGCACAAATTTTTAGGTGTTTCAAGTGTTGAATTACTCCTCACCATTGTGGAGGCTCTAAGGCCCAGGCGACCAGTGCTTCTTAAATTTTAATTTAACCTTGTTATGGACCGGTCGACGGCGGTGGTTTTATTCGGTTCACAGGAGAGCAGTGAGTCCGAAAACCCCCAATAAAAGGAAAAAGCTCGTCCGCCGATCAAGCTTAAACCCTACCCCAAGCTTGAACCGCCTTTTATCACAAACGCATTCCCAAAAAGCTCGTGTGCTAAACCCTACCTCCAGAAGGTGAAACCGCACATCTTCCGTGTCTTTCACTGATCACCCTCGTTTGAGGATGTGTGTTTACCTCTTACTTCACTTCTTACCTCTCTAATTTCTCCAATGATCTGAAGTTTATGAGGCTTTTGATGCTGTGCAGTGTTGGTCAGAGATTATGGCGCAGAGTAAACAAAAATCGGAAGACATCGTGTTCACGAAGCGGCCGTACGTGGAGGATTTAGGCCCGCGCAGAATGTGAGATGCTGCCCTTTCTATGCTTCAATTGGAGTTTTCTCATTCTTATGTAATGATAGATAAACGGTGTTGCCTTTTGTTTTACAGTATTCAATTTTGTTTTCTGTCTGCAGAAAAAGCATGCAGTTCTCCATGTTCTCGGGATCGGACATTCTAAAGGCTGCCGAAGTGCAAGTATATCAAGGCAGATACTACGGTTCTTCTGAACCGATAGAAGGCGGTTTGTTGGATCTTCGCATGGTATTATCTTTCTCTTTCTTATGTGTTCTTTCTTTTTGTGTTTGTCTTGATTTGATGGAAAGCGGCATGGAAGATAAGTAATTGCTTGTTTGTTAGGAAAGAAAATGGAAGGAGGAGATAGGGAGGAAGGAATCCATCCCTAACATCATCAAATTAATTGTTTTGAGAGGGTGAGGATTGGGAGAATCCTTTTTAGATGAGAAGTAAGATGATTATGCGAACAATAGAGCAATCCAATTTTCTTCTCTCAAATTTGGATACCTCTCTTCCATCCTTTCCACTCCCTAATCATTTTTCCCTTCATTTTCTTCACTATAGTAAACCGGATGAAACATCTTCTGATTTTTCTCTTCATTTTCCGGCACTTAATAAACTCAGTAGAAGTGAAACGAAGGTCCTTCTTCCATCTTTATGCTTTATTTCCCTCCAAATGGAACAGAGAGGATGAAATGTATGAAGTAGTAGCTTTTATTTCCAATAATTACTATTTCTAAGTTGATGCATATGACATCATTCTCTATTAAAAATAATTTACTTTTTTAATCGATTTGAAGTTTGCATTCTTTTTAACCCATGGTGTCTGGTTTTGTGATGGTCTATTCGCAGTTTAGTTTTGCTGGTTCATTTTTTCCCTTAAAATGAGAATGAAAATGTTATCTTTTATGGATTTCAGGGTCCACCGAATAAGGGTCCACCGAATAAGGGTACAGGAGACAAAGGTTGGATATGTGCAACATGTCATGGAGACTTTGCACAATGTCCGGGGCATTATGGATATTTGAGCCTTGCTCTACCTGTCTACAATGTTGGATATTTAAGTATGATTTTGGACATCTTGAAGTGCATTTGTAAGGTAATGTTGGGATCGAATTTTGTTATTTGTGTATATATAAACTTATATGGTTGTAGAATGAGACCTTACCTATAGGAAGCTTAAGCATGAATCACTAAGAGAATATTCATTATTCAATTATATTTTGTTGAACTGCATTAAGGGTAACCCAAGTTTAGATCATCATTCATGCTAGACTTTCTCAAATTGAGCTCACATTTTTTTGAGTGGAAAAGAACTTGAGCTCCCAATGTTTTGATAAGTTTATCTGAGTATGGGATGAGTCGCCCAAGTGCTATTGGTTTTTTATCTTAAGACCTTTAAAGTTATGATGCGAGTTCCTCATGTACAAATGCATGCACGTGCAGAAGCATCACAGACTTACCTCATTCTGTTATCTGATTAGAATCACTTGAAACCTCGTCCGCTGTGGAGGGTTGTTTTTCTGGGGTGGTAGCATAGAAGGAACTGAAAGCTTGGGCTTCCATTATCAATTCATATAAAACGAAAAAAAATATGGAATTTCCATTGATGACTTTTTAGTTGTTTGGAGCGAATAGGGAAATGACTTCTTACTTTTAGAAGGGTAGGATAACTGATGTGGGGTGCTAGGGATGGTTGGCAATGCTACATTTTGTGTCTTTGTCTTCTTTTTCTACTTTCGGTTTGATAAAGCATTACTGTTTTGCCTTGTCTAATCCTATTGGTCATATTGGTTCTAAGTGGCTAAAGTTTTTCAGTCCTGTTCTCGTATACTTTTGGAGGAAAACCTACGTAAAGATTATTTGAAGAAAATGAGAAGCCCAAAGGTGGAGCCTTTGAGGAAGACTGAATTGATGAAATTGGTGGTAAAGAAGTGTAATACCATTGTAAAGTGCTCGAGGTGCGGCTATATAAATGGTTTGGCTTCTACCTTTATCATGATTTGGTGCTAACAGCGTTATTTGAACTAGAACGAATGTTTCTTGTTTGTGTGCTCATCAGCATGCATACTTCTTAAAATGTGGTACTTATGTGAACACTAAATATTTTCTGTGGGATGTCTCTTCCACATTGCCTTGCAATTCAAGTCCCAACTGAGCTCTGTGCTTTCTTTGATTGTGATGATATTCTCTCCTCCCCTACTCATGTCATGATTAGACAATGACTAACATTATCTTGTACCTTGTTGTTTAAGGAAATATAGTTCTGCATTGGTCAGTGTTTTCAAGGGTGTGCTCAGGGCCTCAGGCGTGCCTAGGCTCTTGGGTGAGCCGAGGCATTCCCTGTGCTGGCCCATTTTCTAGTATATATTTTATATACTAGCTTATATGTATTGTTTGCCTACTTTCCTTCAATCGGCATTCCCTGTGCTGACCCATTTTCTAGTCTGTATTTTATGTACTAGCTTATACGTATTGTTTTCCTACTTTCCTTCAGTGATATTTTTGTAACTAATTGTTTGGCATTTCTCCTTCTTTTTTTTGACAAGGTTACCATTCATAGAGCAAAACTGAAAAATGGCTTGTATCTGAACTCTGAATGAATGATTTCTTGTAAACAATACTTATAGAAGGAGATTTAAAAATAGATGTTGTAGAATAAGAAAATGTCTATATTAATTAAAGGTCTACACTTGGTGTTTGGTGGAATAGGTGTCGACCTAGATAGTGTAATTGGTCATTACCCCAATTACCTGCACTGTTACAGAGTTGCAGGGTATAGGAATGATGTTTTGGTTGAAGCTTTTTATCGATTCATGTATTATTCAACTTTTAGAGGTAACCCATTATGGAATAAGATAAGAGGCGAAATTTGTGAACAAGTGTAATGGGTTTATGTGAGTTGGAGTCATATATGATTCAAATCTTTCTATGAAATATTTTGTTAGTATGATTGTAAAACCTTTTTGAAGGGCTAAGATTTTCAAAATTTTGTTTTAATCTCTATAAATGTGAAAAGATGAAGATACTAGATCATGAAATGTCTTTGTGTCTTGTTAGGGTCTTACTGTCTTACAACTTTATGAGTTGCAGACTTGCAGTTGGGTAACATCAATTTTTATATGCAAATGCTATCAGGTAAAGTGAAGAAGGGTGTATCTGCCCTGGGTATTATTCATGATCGTTCAAAATCAAGTGATGAGAATGATAAAGAATGTAGGTTTGCTGCACTTTCTCACACCAAGGAGCCCCTTAGTGCTGCTACTTACATGCTTAACCCAGTCACAGTGCTCTCTCTTTTTAGAAAAATTTCTAATGAGGTTACCCTCGATTCTTCCTTCTCAGATTTTAATTTTACTTTTTTTTTATTGGAAAAGAATTTTATTCAAGCACCAAGGGGGTGCAACCCAGCAGAAATTACAGGGGAGCAAGATTCAAAAGGTCGAAAATTTTAATTTTACTTGTTTGAGATATAGGATGGGTGCACATTTCTTTTTTTCCTATCTTTCAAACAGAAGATGAAACAATGCGTTTTTTTTGGTTACAGAAATGTCTTGTTTTCTGGACATATTTTCTCAGTGATACAAAATTTTCTTCATTTTAATTTTGAAACAGGACTGCGAATTGCTTTATATCTCAGAACGACCAGAGAAACTCATTATAACAGTTATTGCTGTTCCGCCTACAGTTATTCGACCATCTGTTTTGATGGATGGATCACAAAGGTTTATTCATCTTCCATATTGAAGCTTTTTCATTGATTTATTTTCTAATCTCGTTATAGACTATATTTTGTTTTGGCTTAGTGGTGTTGAAATCACAAGTGATGTAAGAATATCTCCATTTTCTACATCTGCAGCAATGAAAATGACATTACAGAAAGGTTGAAACGAATTATTGAAGCAAATGCTACCCTTCATCAAGAGTTACTGGAAACAAGTACTGCATTAAAATCTCTGGTATAGCATTTGTTTCACATACCCCTCTCTTTCCTATCCCTTATGTTGATCAACTAATAATTAATAGAAGTATGAGAATGAACACCAAAGATTTCAAGGCTGTTAATCCTTGGTCTGTCGATTTTTTTGCTGATAATGTTATTGGATGTGATTCACAACTGTTAGCGTAAATATAAGAATCAATAGGGTGCAAACAAGCTGAGCAAGCTGATTGTTCTGGGTAGGCTCGGTTCATTTCCTAAAGGGTAATCCGAGCAGAGCTTTAATAATCTAGACTTTTGTTTTGACCCTAATCTAAGTTTCCAAGCTTTTTTGGCCCTTGGGTAATGAATGAGTTGGCAAGGGGTGAATACTTCCAGTTTGGAGACCTTGTTTGGAGTCTCCATTGCATGGAGAAAAAAGTCACTATTTAATTAGTACTTGTGTCCACGGTTTACCTGTTAAAACACACGGTTTCCCTTATTTCAAAATGAAAAAAAAGCTCCCCAGCTTTCTTCAAATCAATCTTGTGAAAAATAAGTAGTATCTTGAGGATTCATATTATGTAAATTATATTATTAATGTAATATATTAAGCACAAATAGTATTTTAAATAGTCTTTTATATGTTCATTATTTAGCAGACCACTTTTTTGGGGGACTTGAAACCATGACCTCATGGTTATTAAAATGTATGTTCTACTAATGGACTTAGTGGTGAACCCCCACTTATAACACCTTAAATTTATTATAGGGGTTAACAATTTAAATATATTACTTCTACCATTCCACTATAAATTTCTCTAGCGTGGATGACCTGTTCTTTTTAATACCTTGGCAGTGCCAGTGCCCTCCTTTCAGTCCACTTTTTTTTCCTTTTAAAAAAGAAATAGCAACAATGAAGAAGGGACTTAAGGCACATATTAAAGGATGGATGAGAGATAAATAATCCATATATTTTTGGGAAAATTATGTTCCCACTAATGTTTACTTCTTTTGTGTCCAAATGAGATCATATATATTAATTTTAGTTCTGCAGATTATTTTGTACTCTAATGCTTAAATTTTTTGTTTAGGCAAGTTGGGATACACTTCAATTTGAGTTTGCACAGTATATTAATAGTGATGTTCGTGGTGTTCCATATCACATGCAAGTTACGAAGCCGTTGAGTGGTCTAGTTCAGCGCCTTAAAGGGAAGCAAGGACGCTTTCGGGGGAACCTATCTGGAAAGCGTGTTGAGTATACCGGCAGGACAGTTATATCACCTGACCCGAATCTGAAAATTACTGAGGTTAGGCACCTTACTACAATGACATGTGGGCTAGTTTTAGTTTTTTGTTTGTTTTTTATTTGTTTGCTTCTCCCTTACCGGATTTATTCAGTTCAGGTGGCGATTCCCATCCACATGGCTAAGCTTTTATCATATCCTGAACGTGTTTCCTGTCACAATATTGAGAAGCTAAGGCAGTGTGTCCGTAATGGCACTTGGAAATACCCTGGTGCAAAAACAGTCAGAAAATCCGATAATTCACAACCACAGTTCATATTTCTAATCTTTTTCAATTCACATATGAATAATGGCTTGTTCTTTTAACGTTGCAAGATTAACTATTGTTTTTGCTGCAGTTACCTATTCATGGACTACAGGAAGCGGCTAGCTGACGAACTTAAAATTGGTTGGATAGTTGACAGGAATTTGGAAGATGGGGACATTGTTCTTTTCAATCGACAACCTAGCCTGCATCGAATGTCTATAATGTGCCACAGGGTGATAGTATTTAAATTTTGATATGAATTGTGTCATTCAAAATTATTATTTTCATGTTTTTTTAATTGCATATTTTTGTTGTGCATACAGGCTAGGATTATGCCCTGGAGAACGTTGAGATTTAATGAATCCGTTTGCAACCCTTATAATGCTGATTTTGATGGTGACGAGATGAATTTGCATGTCCCTCAAACAGAAGAGGCTAGGACAGAGGCTCTTATGTTAATGGGGGTATAAACTTTAAAGCTCTCTATCATGTAGATAGATGCCTGTAAATATTTGTCAATTCCTTTAGAGTTTGCTTTACAGTGTTTTTTTGGTTGCTGTTTCTTACCATTTTATTTGCTCAATTGTTTTTTTTACATAACTGCATGGATTTTTTTTCTCCATTTTCACTTACTTTTTCTGAAGACTAATAAAAAAACTAATTTGCATGTTTTGAGAATCTCATAATTTTTTCTGGAATGCGCATCATCCCTCCATGACTTGTAAGATTTTATGTGAGTTCTACAGGTCCAAAACAATTTGTGCACACCAAAAAATGGAGAGATCTTGGTTGCTTCCACTCAAGATTTTCTGACGTCATCATTTCTCATAACAAGGAAGGACACATTCTATGATCGTGCGAACTTTTCACTTATGTGTTCTTATATGGGCGATGGCATGGATCATATCGATTTGCCGACACCTGCAATATTTAAGGTCAGATGCTCTTCAAATACTCAAAGTTTAATTTTCTCATCTTCACCTGGTGATTAGGCCATGCTTTTTATCATCTTCCATTCGGGACAATTAGTAACTGAAAACGAACTTACTCTCTGTTTTTTTTTTGATAATTCATGGTCGTATTATATATAAGAGAAGAGTACATTAGGGGATCTCAATTCTCATCTAGCACCCCTGAAGAGAGAACAAGACAAATTATACTAGGGCTTATGACTTACATTATGACATAAAAAGACCTAGGAAAACTTCAAGTGATTGCCGAGTTCTCCAAGTATCCCTAAAGAGCATATTGTCCCCTATTGATTAAGATATGTGAAGCTTTATCAATTTGGTCAGGTTTATAATTTTGGACCCATGGACGTTGTCCATACCAAAAGTGGGATGTTGCAATGGAAGCTGATTGTAGATTAATTGGAGAATGATCCGAACTTGCATTGTATTGAGCGAACCTCTTGTAGTTGGAGTAGAAGGAGAGGAGTTGTTTTTTTTTTTTGGGGGGGGGGGGGGGTTGAGATATCACTATAAACAGATATTACAGGCCTGAGCTACACACCATGAGCCACGAATTACAAAATTATCCCAGAGCAACTAAATAAATTGCAACGAGTTTATGCTTCAGAGTAAATTTTCACATGTCTATCTGTTATGCTATGATTCTCCACTTTGGACGGAATGGCCATACATGACCATTACCATGTTGCCATATTGGAGGGTTCAATGGCCATTCATATGCCCCCCTTTATTCCACCTTGCTGGCTGCATTCTCACTCGGTTGGAGGAATGGCCATGCGGCGTCCTTTATATTTTAAATTACGCCTTCTAACCCTGGTAATATGTTGGGATTGAGTACTTGAATCCATATGAGAAATAAGTGAGAATCCGTCACACAAATTCTACATGGCCACACCTACACATACATGTAGTTGGAATAAAATTTAAGTATTGTATATCATTAGATTATGGAATATTATGCAATCTTATTTAACATAATATTCTATTTGTTAAAATTCAGTTGAGTGCTTTAAATGTAAATTATATGTAAGGTCTGAAGTTCTAATATAAAGAAATGTAGTAGAAACAATATAAGGATTGTAAGTTGTAAGGATATTGCAATTAAATTGTGTTCGAAAACGAGTATTACATTAAACAATTATAAAATATGAAATCATCATCATCCAAGCCCTCAGAAACGAAGAGATTAATATTGACGTACATTAACAAATTTCCTAGTTTTTTTGGCATTGGAGTTCACTTTTTTAGTGCAACTTTAGTTCTAATACTGTTGTGTTGAAGTTCTCATGGGCATTCCTTCAGTTTGAGTTTTAGATTTTGAAATTAATGAAATTTATAGCATCCACCTTCATTTCAATATGTTACTTCTCCCGATCAATAAAAGTTTTCAATTCGTGGTTCTATTATTTGGCTTAATTCTTGTGGCCGTCTGACTAATCCTATGTAGATTCCCAGTTTTAACAATCTTATTGTTGGAATTTAAGTTATAGATTTGTCACTATTTATGGGCCGTCATTTGTGTTGCGTCTGTTTAAGCTCTAGAAACTAGATTGGACATCATGCACTCTTAGGAATATGATCTGATATATTTTTCTAGTCCTGCTTGCTGTATATATATGTATTTTCTTAAAACAAATATTTGATTTGCATGCAAATTTATACAGCCAGTTGAGCTTTGGACTGGTAAGCAGTTGTTTACCATACTTCTACGTCCACGTGCAAGTTTGAAAGTGTACCTGAATTTGACCGTAAAAGAAAAAAACTACAGTAAGCCAGAAAAGGGAGAAAGAGAAAGGGAAACAATGTGTCCTAATGATGGGTTTGTTTATTTCAAGAATAGTGAGCTAATATCTGGACAATTGGGGAAGGCTACTTTGGGTAAGCTCTCTCTTTGTATCTAATTCTCTTGCAAATGTCTGCTTTTGAGTAATTCAGGAATGTTTTGTTCTGATGCACTTATTTCCTTGGATGTTCAATACCTCTGAAATGAATGATATATCCATTCTTTCCTTTGCATTTATAATTTATTTTAGTGCTTGAGAGATGTTCCTCTATCATAGTTATACATTACCTTGTATTTGATTCTAAAAATTTGTGTTTGTTGATTGGTCTTGTTATTTTGAATTCTTTCTATGGCACAAGGGTTATATCTTGTGTGCGGTAAACTGTGTCCATGCAACTCCATTGTGCTATTCTAACGAATTATTACTTCTCAAAAAGATTTAACATAACTTTTCTGGGCTTTGTTCTCTTTTGCTATTGAGATCAAACTCTTAGAATTTAATTTTCTAATAGGACTCAAGGATGTTGAAGTTACTTATTCTCATTATTAGTTCTGCTAAGTGAGCTTGGTCAATTATTTATTTTTTGCAAATGGCAATACTTTGAACTTCCATTCCAGGAAATGGAAACAAGGACGGACTTTACTCTGTTCTTCTTAGAGACTACAAGGCACACGCTGCGGCAACTTGCATGACTCGGCTGGCTAAGTTGAGGTAAATGGCCACCATGGTTCTCTGTTGATTTCTTCATTTTGATGTGCAATGCAGTGTGAGGTCTTGTTGATTGTATGGGTCAAACAACTCCTAATGAGCTGAAGGCTTCTGCGGTGGTGGTGGGTTTGCTAAACCTCAAAGAGGTTGACAGCCTTACCACCACATAGCTTAGTGCTGTTTCCCGTGGTTTGGTCTCATGACCTCAAGGTTGCTGTTTAGTAACTTTACCAATGGGGCTTATTGTGAGTTCTATTTGATTAGTTTCAGTAATTCTGTGAATCTTTGCATTTTTCTTCTTTGTTCAGTTACATCTCATATGCTTACGCCATTATGCCATTGCCTCTTTGGTTTGGAAAATTCCGCAATCAATCTTATTATTCAATTTCTTTTGGTTACCTACAAATATTGGGGTTTATGTTCTGACTAACAGCTCCACCAATGTAATTATCAATGCAGTGCCAACATCTATCATAGTTTATTGTAGAGCAATAAACCCAGGGTTAATCTAAATTATTACTTTTGATTGGAATTTGACTTGAATTGCTGCCACTAATATTTTGCACGTGTGTATTTACTGTTTTGATCATCTTGCTCCGCAGAATTCTTCGATGAGCTGCATTAGGTGGTTTAATCCTTATGATAAAATCAGTTGAATGTTGGGATGATGCATTCGCACAGCATACCTTTTCAAGGAGTTTGAAAGTGCATATTTTTAGTTGAGAGTGAGAAAAATAGAGAGAGGTCACCACCTGTTTCATCATGGCCAAGCTGTTATCCCAAACATTTTGGGGTTGGCTACTCGAATCCATTAGAGAAAATTAGTTGGCATTTTTCTACTAGTAAGCCCTTAATCGTGTACCTTGAAGATAAAACCCCTCGTGTATGTTGTGGCATGCTCAATTCAGATGAAGCTTGTTGATCATTGAAAGATTGAGAGAAAATACTGTCTGAAAGCCTTCTCCAGCCAACATGCTCAACCTTTCAAGTTATTCTGAGCGATGATGGCCTGGGCTTCTACCCTCATTCTAGCATGAATCTTAGGCACCATTGATGCTATGCGAGAGTAGAGCATACTTCTGTTAGTCAATCATGAAATCCTATTGAAATTAGTGCTTCAACTAATCTTCTGCCTCACATATATGGTTGGGCATGCCATCTTCTTTTAGTGGCTATACTTTATTTTCATATATGTTTGAGGTCAAGCTAAAACTAACTTTGATATGCATTTTTTCTTTTGAAGTGCTGGAAAAAAAACTATATGAAGTAAAGTGGCGACCTGAATGATAATAGCTTTCTAGTGCCAGTAACTGTAGTGGTTCCCCTTTAAAACTTTGCTTGTTATCTTATCTTGTTTGTTGGTGATCTCAATTTGCAAACATTTTTTAATTCAATTTTTGTTCCTTGGAAACCACTGTTTGTGGTCTCCTATGAGTATATAATTGTTTCCTGAATCAAAGTTGCACATTAAACAACACTATAAACTCTACAACTTTTTTGATGAAACATTTTCAATATGATGGTTTGGCAGCGCTCGATGGATTGGGAATCATGGTTTTTCAATTGGGATTGATGACGTTCAGCCAAAAGAAAAACTTAATGAGGAAAAAGGGAATACGCTTTTGGTTAATTATCGAAAGTGTGATCGGAAAATACACGACTTCAATGAAGGAAAGCTAAAACTTCAACCTGGTTGTGATGCTGCTCAAACACTTGAAGCGGAAATATCTGGCATATTGAATAAAATTCGAGATTTAACTGCACGGGTATGAATCTTGTCGTGTTTATGTAGAAATTCCTATATGAATACATGAATGGTAATCCTGCTTGTATTTTATTATTTTTAAGGTTAAATTATCATCCGTGTTTAGGACCTATCTTATGCTGTATTTTGTTCCTATTTTTCTCAGGTATGCATGGAAACATTGCATTGGAGAAACAGCCCCTTGATTATGTCTCAATGTGGCTCCAAAGGATCTCCTATTAATATTAGCCAAATGGTTGCATGTGTTGGTCAGCAGTCGGTTGGGGGTCATCGTGCTCCAAATGGATTCATAGAACGGAGCCTTCCTCATTTCCCTAGAAAATCCAAAACGCCTGCTGTGAGTTCTGTACCCTTTTGGAGGTTATTTTTCATTATCTTAATTTTCTTTATATTTCTTTTCGGCAATTTAACCATATGAACTTTTAGTGCTTACATGTTATGATAATGTAATTAATTTCTTGCAAACCATATAGTGCGAATAATTTAAACAATTTAGACTTTGTTTTGTCAAAAGCAAATTGAAGCTCAATATTAAAGAGATGTTTGATTCCTATTTCCAGTTAAGAGAACTTATTGAGTAGATACATGTATTATTCGAACAAATGGTTTTTTTTTTTTTGGTGGATATCGGGCATATGGGTGTGCTGGCCATAAATTACTTCGTTCTAGACTTTTTTAGCAACCAAACTTAAATCTTCGAGTTGTGAAAGGGTTCTAACAGAGTCCTCATAAATTTACTCTAGCCTGTTCTTTACTGAAAATTGTTGTTTATGGTATTTTCTTGGCCTGGAAAATTCATATGTTAGCGAATTTATACAGCCAAATCAGGCTGTGTAGAATATGATTATAAGTTCATAACTGTGGTATCTATGGTAGGACTTCTTAAACTTCACAAAAGGGAGCCAATTTCTGATTCATTCTATTGGTCAGTAATGAATCTGGCATGTAAGAATTTCTAAATTCTAGTTGAATAGTAAAGCACAAACTTGCGAGGCATTGAACGAATTTTCTTTCTTAAATTTTATGCAGGCCAAGGGCTTTGTTGCTAATTCATTTTATAGTGGCCTGACAGCAACAGAGTTCTTCTTTCATACAATGGCAGGGCGAGAAGGCCTTGTTGATACAGCTGTATGTCTAAACTCTCTCGCTTTTTTTCTTTGACCATTTAAGGTGGGAAGTGTTGTCATCGTTCTTTTTCTGTGAATTTACCACTTGGTTTGTTGTGGTGTATAGTTGAGTTATGCTCTTATGAGCTTTAATAGGAAATCGGTGATTTGTTTTAGTTACTAACAGTGTTGTTCTCTTCCAGACCAATAGTTATTGATATAAATGAGTGCATAACACCATTAGATACAATTTAAACTTTCATAATAGAACCTGTAGACCGAATAGCAATTAACTAAGACACCTATGTCCATGGCTAAGAGGCTACCTATAATATGTGTAGTACATGTATGGTCAAGCCATTGAAGCCACATGCAGGTAGAATTGATGTGAGTTAGTGAATTGATACGCTAAAACATAAATTAAATTAAGAAAATTTTCAATTGCCTTTGCTTTCTGAGGTATTGATTGTCCGACAACTAATGAACTCCATATATAGGAAATTCAAATAAATGGTTTTTGTTGGATAATGTTCTTTTCTTAGTCAATCGCATTTCCAAACCATCCTACATTGTGTCTAATTTTTTGTTGTTTGGGTGACACCTCATTGGTGCTTTTATTTAATAATATATTTTAATTAAAAATATATGACAATACAAGATTTTGATAGTTGGTAGTGATCCTTTGTTTTAGATACAGAAACTTCTATTCAGAAGGGGGAATATCATAAAGTTTAAACGTTCTTTTGAGTTTTGAATGATAAAGCACTTTGATATTACTTAATCCATTCAGTAAGAATGATTTATTTCATGCAAACGTCAGATGCAGATTTGCCTCATTTAAATAAAACTCAATTTTATGTTGTTGCCTAAGGCCTTAAACACCTCAATTTTAGAATAGTACAATACTGTCACCTCCCTTGAGGTTTCATCGAAAGACAGATGCCCCCTTCTATTTACAAAACAAATTGGACACTTACCCTCTTAAGCTTTAAATGAAGTCGACACATCCCCTTTCAAGTGAAACAAAAGCCAGTCAAACTTAATAGAAGTTCGAAATAACAAATTAAGTACCAAAATTACTGTTGAGCTATTTGTATATCTCCAAAAATTTCTCAAACCTAAAAGGACATTGTTGTTAAAATATCATCTCATGCAGGTGAAAACTGCTGATACTGGGTACATGTCTCGTAGACTGATGAAAGCGTTGGAGGACTTATCCATTCAATATGATGACACTGTGCGAAATGCAAGTGGTGGCATTGTACAATTTTTTTATGGAGATGATGGCATGGATCCTGCTGCTATGGAAGGGAAGAATGGCTTTCCTTTAAATTTTGACCGATTGTTAATGAAAGTCAAGGTTCGGAATTCTGCCCTTTGTTTTGTGATTTTTGCACTATTGATTTGTGGGTTGATATGATAAAGATGTCCATTACAGGCTACATGTCCAGCTAAAGAAGATCGATTTCTATCAGTTGACAATATCTCTGATATAGTAGAAGAACAACTATCAGAACATGAAAAATATTTAGGTGACGGTTGTTCCGAGGCCTTCAAAAAATCTCTACGAGGCTTTTTGGAAAATCATTTGAGAGAATCAAAACACACAATAGAGTGTTTCAAGAAAAATTCTGTTGGAGAAAAATCTGAGGTTCTAGAAGAAATTGCCAATAAAATATCTGGGGTCACCCAGAAACAGCTGAAGGTAATTTTGTTGTCTTTTTCATAAATATTTGTTTTCTACAGGTACATGTGCTTCTCTTCTCCTCTTATTTCTTTCTCAATGCTTCACACATGGTCTAAATAGATTGAAGTGGTAGGCAAATTTGTTTATGAAAAATGGCAGGAGAACTATGTTTATGATTTGATCTAATTAGGTTTAAGGTTTTAGTTGTTCAAAAGGTAGAAAGGCTGTAAAATGGTCACAGTCCTTTAGGGTCTACTTGGATTGGAAAATGGAGAGTTAATTGGGGTTGAGTAGGGAAGAGTCAAGTGGGGAAGAGAGAGGGAGGGTTAAGGAGAGGTTTTACTCTTACTTGGGAAGGAGGAGAAGTTAATTGAGTGATGATTGTTAACTTTTGCTTGGATTAAGGGTTAAGTAAAGGGAGAGCAAGGTTGTGTTTTACATAGATACCCCTAAAAAAATTCCTTTTATTTTCAGGAAGGGTAATTGTGAAACTCAAAAATTTTTTTTTTTGCCTCACTTACCTCCCAAATCTGGGGTTACAAAATATGACTTTTTGATGGTTAAACGGTGGGAAGTTCACCCTCTACTTAGCTCCACTTAGACAATACCCTCCGAACCAAGGAAGGTGGAGAAGGGTTCTTCATCTTAACCCTCCTGACTTAATTCTTATCCCCTTCAATTCAAGCAAAGTTGCTTAGTTGGAGTCGTTATTTTATGTTAATTATTTCCTCTTGTTATCTTCTAGTTTAGTTTAGATTCTTGGTGAGATTAGAAAAAGGGTTAGGTATAATAGGAATAAGATTTTTAAATTCTAATGGCCGCATGACAAGGATTATCTTAGATACTTGGCTTTGGCTTGAGATTTTTTTCTCTGTCTCTTGGAGGCCAACATCTATTCTTGAAGTATCATATCATCTTATTAACATGTCTAGTTTTAAAAAAAATGAGAATTGAGGATAATGAGGCGCAACCTTGGAAAGGTTCTTTAAAACGAACACCAACAAACCAAATGGCACCTTGCACATTAAATATATGGTCTACCATATATTCAATATTAGGTTATTAATCTATGCCCATTGTAGGATGGGACCTTGCACTTACGACTGATCCTATTGTGAACCAAATTTGGCCATTCCTCGTAGTTTTGATCTAGAGAAGTTGGATTAGTAATACTTTTGACTAATATGTAATCATTTTGTTAGAATATAGTATAAATGATGTGAAACGTCCCAACCTAACAAGTTAACTTATTGGGTTGAATGGCAAAGTAATTAATCTTAACACATTTAAAGGCTTTTAATCTACCCATTTGTTCTGTTCCTTTGAATTTCTCTTGATTTCTCCTTCCCCCAATATTTTTGAGACTTTTTTTTCCCCTCTCCTCTGTTGGGAACTATTGTTGCAGATTGTGGAGTGCACATGAATTCTTGTATGTGCCGAAACTTGTCAAATTCTTTTAATGGCTTTTGAAATATTCATGGACAGCCTTTATGACATCATATATTGCCGAAGTTTTTAGTTATCTATATAGTCTATTGAAACAAAATATGATTCAAACCTTTCTTTTTAAAAACTTTGATGAAGTATAATATATCAAAGCAATTCAAGGTTTAGGCCTTCAATGGAGAAATTTTATTTGTGTGTGAAGCAAATTACTTTGACGAAGAAAGTTTCAAATTAACGTACGTAAGAATTTTCATAGATCTAATACTTACATTGATAATGTTACAGGTTTTTCTGGAGACTTGCTTCACACGATATCGTGCAAAAAGAGTCGAAGCTGGAACTGCCATTGGAGCGATTGGAGCTCAAAGTATTGGAGAACCAGGGACACAAATGACACTGAAAACCTTTCACTTTGCTGGAGTTGCCAGCATGAGTATCCTTGTTGATCGCCTTCATTGTTTGAGATATAGCTATCTTTGAATCCAATCTATGTTGATTCGTTAACTATGTGTTAGATATAACACAGGGAGTTCCTCGTATTAAAGAAATTATTAATGGAGCTAAAAAAATCAGCACTCCCATAATTACTGCAGAACTTGAACATGGTGATAACATAAATGCTGCACGAATGGTGAAAGGTCGAATTGAGAAAACAGTTTTGGGGCAGGTAGGCTTCAAATTCTTTTTGAGAAATATAACTATTGTCTTATTGATGCAATTAGTCCTTTGAAAAACATGTTTATTATGTTTCAATATTAAGTTGACAGTAATCTTGTATGCTGACCATATTTCAGATGTTTGGAATGACTGATGCTGGTTCCTTTTGTCATTGCTATTGATCACTGTCGCTTAGTCTTCTTCTTCTTTATACTGCCCAGTAGCTACCTTTTTCTTTCGTAGATTTGTGAGACCTTGGGATCTTTTACAAATTTGTTACTTCTTGGGCCTAGAAAACTCTTAATTTCTCTTTATATTGTATTTTCCTCTTTTCAGGTTTATATTGATAAGGGCATAGTTTTCCTCCCATCCTTCTAATATTTCCTCTATGATGATTTTTTTTTATATAGGTTGCGAAGAGTATCAAGATTGTTATGACTTCGAGATTAGCATCAATAGTCATCACACTTGACATGGAAATAATTCAGGATGCACAGTTGTGTATTGATGCAAATACTGTAAGGGAATCAATTTTACAGACTCCAAGAATAAACCTGAATGCAGAGGTGTGAGTTTTATTTGGTGGTTTTAGTTGTTTTACATTTTTGAGGTTTTTCTTTGTTTTTCTCAATCTCTCTTTGGCCATCATAATCTGCAGTGTGTTAGGGTTTTGGATGTTTATAAGTTGGAAGTTTTACCTCCTAAAGCTGAAGCTGGTAAAAGTGGAGTCCATTTTCAACTCCACTCTCTTAAAAGTGTGCTTCCGTTTATTAATGTGAAGGTAAGATTTCCAGTAGTTTTTAGAAATTTATTGCAAGCTTCTCAATAATGTCGTGTTATCTTTATATAGCTTGAACTCTTGGTAGGTGATGTCTACTCACACTGTAACCTTTGGATTATCAGGGTATAAAAAGTGTCGAACGTGCTGTTATTGCTGAGAAAGAGAAAAAGAAGGGTGAAGAGATCCAGAGATTCAATGTTTTGGTAGAAGGGTTAGTTTATCATGAAGCTTACTTTGGTCTTCTTGACTGCAATTCTCCATGCACTTCTTGCGAACACAAATTATTTTAATGTGAAAATCAACTCAAAAAAAAAATTTTCATTTCCTTACCCCCACTATTTTATAGTTTTCGTCTCATCTATTTATTTGGAGGAGTTGTAACTCTTTTTCGAAAACTTAAATTGTTTACCTTCAAATTTAGTCTTTGCTACGTACCCCCAAAAGACCCTCAAATCTATGTGGCATTAAAATAACCGTTGATTAAAAACACACATGTAGAGCCCACTTAACATCCAACACTCCACATTAATTGGGGTCTTTTGGGGTCACTTTTTGGGGGTTTCAAGCGTTTTCCTTTAGTCATTTACCATTAAGTTGAAGCCCTTTCAAAAGAAGCTAATATGCTTTCTATGTCTGAAACAAATAGATATTTTAGTTGATCTTCAACGAGTTGCACAGCGGAGCATTAAATTATTGGAGTCTTGTTTGTGATTTGATTAACTATCACATTTTTTAATTATACATGTATCTATAGCATTCCACAATGTCGAAGTTCTATTTTTTTTTTCTTTCCTAATGTTTATTATTTATGATGCATGTTCTCAGCAATGGTCTTCAAGATGTGATGGGTACAGAAGGAGTAGACGGGCGTAATACAAAGAGTAATCACGTCATTGAAGTGCAGCAGATACTTGGAATTGAAGCTGCAAGAAAGTGTATTATCGATGAGATAAAGCAAACCATGGAATGTCATGGAATGAGCATTGATATACGTCATATGATGCTTTTGGCAGATGTTATGACATCTAGGGTTAGTTATTTATCTAAACATTGTATTACGTTCTGTCAACACCATTAATGTGGATTTTTTCTTTGATGCTTCGGATCTGCAATTTATAGGAAAAGTTCTTGTTAATCTTATGTAACAGGGTGAAGTGCTTGGAATCACAAGATTTGGCGTTCAAAAGATGGGTAAAAGCATATTGATGCTGGCTTCATTCGAGAGAACATCAGATCACCTTTTCAGTGCTTCTGTAAATGGGAGGGATGACAAGATTGAGGGAGTAAGTGAATGCATAATCATGGGCATTCCAATGCAGATTGGCACAGGAATAATCAAAGTCATGCAAAGGTAAGAAAAGATTATGTAATCACTATTGTATATAAGGCATTTTTTTACTCACCACTGTATCCTAATGCTAAACACTAAAAAAATGAAGAATTAATGTGATTAAAACGTAGGTTCTTATTTCTATGGGTTCCGCTGGCAACAAAGTAATACCTTCTGGAATTGGATTTGAATACACGCTGAAAATGATAACTGATTTGGGACCTTTTCAAAAGCTTATGCTAACTTGTTCTGTTTGTTTATCTGTGTCTGCAGAGTAGATTCAACTCCAATGTTGACTTATGGGTCAGATCCTATTTTATCTTGAGTTTACGCTGTGTTAGTTTCTAAAGATGATCAAGTTAGATTGAAGATTATCCAGTTAGACTTGCTGATAATCCCAACGTTTGAATCTCCATCGCCATTAGCCTAGTTTTGATCCTGGATGAAGATGTGCAGAGATGGGAGAGCATATGTTGGTGAGTCATGTGAAATTAACAGGGCCATGGCAAGTTGTTCGCGAACTATTCATTGAAGCCTTGGCTTAAGCTTAATTAATTCACTCAAATAAACAAGCGAATCCCACAAGGCTTGTTTAATAAACAAGCCAAGAAACTGCATAGTAAAGCTCAATAAATTCAATGGGTTAGTTTACCAGCTTTATTATATTGTTTCACTGTACATTATGTTTTATAAAATACAATTTGTACCATCGCAAGTTCGCAATTTTGAAATCATATATTGATAATATTTATTTTCACTTGCTGAGATTATTTAAATGTTAATCCTAGTATACTTAAGATTCTAACCTGCCATTTTGGTATAAGCAAAATTCAACTTTTGTCATTCTTAGCGAGGCTGTGATGTGTAGCAACCAGAGTATGATCAATATGATTAACAGAGTGTCAATTCAATCAATGTTGTAGGCATTCATATAGCGTGAACATGTTAGGATGGAGGAATGATTTTTCTAGTAAGTTGATTTTCATATTAAAATATAATTTTTCTTTGAAAAAAAGAAGAGTTTTAACATTCAAAATGAAGTTGGAAAGAGGGTGACATGCGCAATCCATTCTTCGGTCCTGCAATTGCATTTGTACAATTGCACTCTTTAAAAGTTTCATTACCCAGTGAAGATTGCTTCAAGTGATCAGGAAATAAGAAGAAAAAAAGCCATTGGAATCCATTCGATTTCTAAAAGAAGGATTAGTAATCCTTAAACCTTTTAAGGAATTCTTGCACTTATTCGATTATGCCCTACATTGTTACATTTACAAAACCTCTACACTTGGAATATGGAACTTTCAGAAAAGTCTGGTGATTCAAGATTTTAGAGGGTTTTTATAGATTTTCCCGGGATGGGAAGGGAGGATCTGGAACAGTAGAGGCCAAGGAATTGCGAAACCAGCACCTTGAAAATGCTCGAATTAATTCTCGTGGAATTATGTATTTTCTCAGGAGGGAGGATCTGGAACACTGAAAAGTCGTTTTTCCCAATTACGCATAGCTGGGAAAGTCGAGAACTAACAGTAAATATGCAAAACATTGTTGAGTTTGCCAAACTAATGAAAGTTTTTTGGAGGAACAAAGCTTATACAGTACATTACAACATTCCACAAATTTACAAAGAAGACCATTCAAATAAAGGATCACCACAAATTCCTTCTTAAACCAGACTCTGGGCTGTTCCCTTCAGAGGACATCTGATAAAGCAGCTTGTGGGCTTTGCCGTCAATGAGAATGCCAGCAGTGAATCACACACACACCAACAGAAAAAGAAGAACAAATCAACGGGAATCATTCCGGCTTCGTGGAGTCTTTCATTGAGCTTCCTGGTTGTCGTGCAACAAATGCACTCTATGCTGCAAACACAGCTTCATCCGAAGCAAACATATTTCCTTAACTGAGTAGATTAAGACCTCTCAGAAAACATTGATCTGCAAATCAAGCAGTCCGGGATCCACATGCATAGCATTCTTTTCATCTTTTGTCTCGAATAGAGGAGCGTCCAGCTTAGGAGGATCCTGTACAATGATGTACATGTCAGTAGTCGTAGTCATATTAATAGCAATACAAAAATGGAAGTAAGTTCGAATAGCAGAGACTTTTTGGAGTCCAAGAGCATAAAAATTTGGATAGTCATTTGTGAATTGGTTGGCAAGGGTTACTGATTCCTGTATATCTACTGGAAAATGAGAGCAGTTTCCAGTTTCCACCATTATGAGCCATGGTAATATGTTTGAGCTATAATCTTTAACTGAAGCATAATGTGACAAAGCCTTTACCATGCAGCGGACCAGAGCCCAGTTGACACCCTTGAAGAATGGATGTCTCTTAATCTCATTAGCTCCTTCTTGTGAACCCAATCTGTTTTTGGGATCTCTGTGCAACAGCCGATACATCAGTTGCTTTGCTTGGAGACTAACCTGCACCATGATAAAACTTGAATGTAACGGCTTAAACTTATTGGAAACGTGAAATTTTAATCATCTAATTATAACTCCAACAATTTCACTTAGGTGTGCAAGCCAAGCATATGGCAATTTTGTGCTGTAACAGTAACCCAATTATAAATGACAAATAAGTGAAGAATGAAAATTTTGGAAGACTTACCGGTATACTTCCATGAAATTTGAGATCTTTGTGAAGAACATTGGCAAATGTCTTTTGCCTTGTCTTCCCTCTGAAAGGTGTATATCCATAAAACATTTCATATAGCAGGATGCCTGGAGAGAGATTGGAGACAACGTTTATTATAGCAACAAAGCTGGGTTGGAACAAAGACCACATAATAAACCATTATTTCCCACAATTAAAGTCATCCAAGTTCTGAGAGGTCTACATTTCCATCATGTCAGTTATATGCACCACATATGTAAATGGCAAGTTTTTAGCACCAACACGATCACCAAGGATAAAGAAAATTCCATCATTATCCGCTTCCAGTTTTTGGTTACAGTTTTCAAAATAACAGTATAATATTAGCAGCAGCATTTTCAACATTATTCGTAGCTGATGCCAAGCACCCTAGAGAAAAATAGTGTCTTTTTCTATCAAAGAATTATGATTAAAAAATAAACAACTCCCGTCCGCAAGGCTCCTGTAGTGGATGGGGTCGGGGATAGGCAAGATGTACACAGTCTTCCCCCACATAATATGCAGAGAGTGTTTCCGAGGGTTGAATTTGTGACCTTTACCATTGGGCCACATGTTCGTTTGTTATCAAAAAAATTATGATATTAACTTTAAAATTTCCAAAATGAGAAAATTAAATTGTGTATAGGAACACTTTTCTGAAAGAAATTATGTGTTTTAGTGTCACACAAACTCACCTAGAGCCCACCAGTCCACTGCACTGGTATGACCCTGCCCAGTTATTATCTCCTGTCAAGATTAGGATAAAAGGCATATCAGAGTGGCACACAATCTAAAATTTTCAAAAACTAATGCAAATTTAATTTTCAAGAGAACTGCCACTGCTGGTAAGGAAACAAACGAGAGTTATCATAGGAAACCAAGCAGGGTGGCTTTAGATGGTATTAGAGTTTAGACACAGCAAAGTTACTTCTTTGCCCTGGTAAGAAGAAGTGAAGTGCCCTTTATCCCACATTAAACACCTCAAGACACAAACTTCTTTTAATAGATTCTTCAGCTTCACCAGACATCAGATTCCAGATCGGAACTGAAATGTCAAGACTTCGACTCCTAGAAAAATCTTTGTTTCAAACATCATTGACAGGTCCATTTCCAGCATGTATGAAATAAGATCCAGATCATTTGAACAATCTTCCACACTATAATTAACAAACGAGGTTTTCCTGCTCAGTATGACTAAAAATAAGATAAATTGAAGGCATGAGAACTTGAATTTCAAAATTGATTGTGCAGCTTAAAGAATGACAGCTTACGATCTTTAGCCAGTAGGCAAACAGTGGGGACAGGGAGTTTGAATAGTTTTCATTAACTGATAATACAGTATCTCCCAACAAAAGAAGACAAGTGGATAATGGAATACGGAGGACATGCTATGCTTTGGCATAAACACTTTAGACACTCGGGATAATTTGAATATAGATAAGCACTAAGCAGCACCAGGGGCAGCAACAATCACAACAGAAACTTTAACACAGTTGAGGGAGGTTAAGGCAAACACATAAAAATGATTCTCAAAATTTGCCGAAATTTTATATTAAATAAAAAGATGTTAGATGCATATTATTTACGATATGCAAGTAAAATGAGATTTGAAAGAATAACTGACTGGAGCAATGTACTCTTCAGTCCCAACAAAAGAATTTGATGCTCTCATGGGTTCAGCAATGAAAACCGGCTTTGGTTGATGTTTCTGGTGTTTTTTCTTTTCGTTTGTAGTTGGAATCAAAATCTGCAAAACAATTTTATCCACAGATAATATTATCATCATTGTTTTTTAGGATGACAAAAAACTATTGAATGAATCATACAAACGAAGTTGAGATAGATGATATGCCTCAGGTCTGCACGATGTCAAGCATGAAAGATCAAAATCAGTCAATGACACATGCCCATCGCTTTGGAGTAAAACATTTTCAGGCTTCAAGTCCCTGTAAATTATCCCTATAAGGGAAGCAAGAAAAGAAATTAATAAAGATATAGAACAAGTTGGGGAACACATCGGTGCTCAGACGTAACAAACACGATTTGACCCTTTAATCCTAATTACACAAAACTCCTGCAGTGGTGGGTCAGGGAAAGGTATGATGTACGCAGACCTTACCCCCCCCCCCCCAAATAATATGTGGAGATGTTATTTCCAGGAATAGAACCTAGGACATCCAGGTTGCACTCGTGCAACTCTACTACAGGACCAGATGGTCGCCTGTCAATTAGGTAATTACAAAGGGTAGAAAATCCTGCAGTTTTCAGACTGTACAGGATATCTGGAATTCTGGAGTGTTATTTGTCTAGAGAGAAAAACTTCATTTGCATGCATGAAAAGATGGATTATACATAAAATTTATCAAAATAAAAGTTGAGCATGATAAAATAAAGAGGCATTTTTTTTTCTGTATATACACTTTGAGCACACGGGTGATGTATTTATCATTGCAGTCTCCACAAAAATAGGAGAAGAAATCCAGTATCCAGAAGTGCAAGTGCAATTTTTTTGAACTTGTTGATAAGCAAGCAGCAAAGTTCCACCATATGTTGGTATCAGGAGAAATAAATACAGGCATTTTTTTCTTCATTCAAATAGATTTTTTCATAAAGAAAATGCTGATGATTAACTCATGACTACCTTGGCAGTGAAGGTACTCCAACGCAACAACTACTTCGGCAGCATAAAACCTACAATCAATGCCAAATTCTACGGTAAGTTTTAATTCCAATTCAGAAGTTATTAACCCTCAACTATAATTAGAAATGACAATATTGGCAAAGAATAATGTCTTCTGACCTGATACCATTGTGCAAAATTAAAGTGAAATATAAATGAAAAACTTACTAGTGCCAAGGGATAAAAAGTAGCAATATGGGGGCATATTTGATTATTTTCCCATTCAGTCATTTTCAACCATTATTTATAGAATGCAATCGAATGATCAAAACAAATTTTAAAGGAGTTAAGGTATTCACCTCAACTTTCAAAGTACGTATGATCAAAACTTATGCGATTATGATAAATTCTAGAAGCATGAGTGCAAAGCAATCATCTTAATGGACCTAAAGGTTCTCTGATTTTTATTTTACTTGTAAAGGAGTAGCAAACAGTTACCATTACCTGACAGCATCTTCCTTCAGGACCTTCCTAGGTTGCCTGTCCAAAAGCATGAACAGTTCTCCACCAGGGTAGTAATCAGTGATCAGACAAATATGTGTCTTGGTCTGTGGTGTCCAACACGTAGATGCATCATAATCACATCAGAATTCCATACAATCAGCGTCTTGTTTTCATCAAAGTTAACTCGAAACATAGAAAATAGTACATGCAAAAGGTTGAAACGAGCAAATGTTGGATACATCATAGTTACATGCATCTAGGAGATGCAATTTTGCATAGAAAAAACTTCTCTTTTTTTGGCTGTGGCATTTGAAACTCATAGGCATTCTCGATTAAGATATAAAGTATTGCTGTATTGGTTCAACTAATGTGGATCACAGCACTCCAGAACTAGTAACCATCAAGTTAGATCATTGTACACATTTCCGTTATTTATTATGTTCCATTTTCTGACCTGAAAGGAAGCATACAATGCAGGAAGAAAAGGATGATCCAGCATGTCAAGTATTTCTCTCTCAGCACAAGCTCTATGCACCTGCAGCAAAGGAAAAAAGACTTCAAGTATAACTACATAAAGGAATTGTCAGTAGCAAATAATTAAAACATATAATAGCCATATGGACTCTCCAGTAAATGACAAAAGAAGCTTCAAAGGAAAGAAAAAAAAAAGGGATGGAAAAGCAAAAGCCACTAAAATGCAAACATAAAAGTTCATTCCATCAATAATCCAATTTATGAAGCCATAGGACTCAAAAATAGCTTGGACATAGCCTGATGTCATTCCTATTAGTAGACCTTCTTCTAGATCCTACATGCAAGCTCATCCCAAGATTTTGTTAAGTTGAACACAAGCATAGAGAACAGAAACCAGAGGAAAGGTAAAAAATTAGTTGTTATTCAATGGAACAAAGTTCACAAATTCGCTCAATCATGTCAAGTAGCATCAATGACCATAGGTAGTCAATAGATTATGCATTATGGTGTCATACGTACTATATCCATGCATAGTCCTTACAGGAAAGTTGAGATCTGACAAATAGGAGACAAGAAAAGTGGGTGTGGAAACTAATATCAATACCTTGTTACGGTTTAGCATGACACCCTTATCCATGGCTTTCATGGCAAAATGATGTCCTGTTCCACTTAGTTCCACTAAATGAACACTGCAATGAAAATCAATAAGTGAGATTACATCTCCAAGATATACACAGTAAGAGATGGTTTAAGATTACAAGACTAGAAGTAAAGATCTTGATTAAAAGTCACAAAAATAAAGGGTAGACCTTAGTTCTTGTGATTTTGATGATTATGGTACACCTTAATTCAAAAAATTATAGGTAAGATTACCCAGAATATTATAAGCATACATTTCGCTTTTCAATGAAATCATAGAACTCATCCTTTTTCATAATATATACCCTCAATTTGTAGATTCAATTACTAAAAGAATTTCATCAAATTCATAATTGAAATCAGAAAAAGAAAAAAAAAAAACAAACAAACAAACAACAAACCTGCCGGTATCACCAGATCCCAATGGTTTAACTGGCCTAAAATGTTTCAGATCTATCTGCTCGCCACCATCTAGAATCTGCAGGTTTACATTAGTGAGCCAATTTGGTAAAATGGACTAGTTAATACTTAATATAATAATGTATTGTTATCAGACATATTCATAAGGAAAAAAGGATAAATGTAATATATAATATTATAATATCATGTACATCAAAATACTAGTGGATGCCAAGCATTGTCTAATAAACCATTAAGGTCTTAGAATGCCAACTCATGATTCTCATCTTTACAATATACATCCATCTAAAGAATAGATACCTTTTGAATAGCTTTCCAAGAGGGGCTATCCCTCCTATGAGGTTTTGGGTAAACCATTTTTGAGTGGTTTTTCCATAAATCTTCTGGTTTCTGCAGGTAATAAAACCCGTTGTCATGGTTATAATTTGATAGACATAAAGCTTCCTGGAAGATGTAATTAGACATTTGAAAGTAGTTACCAAATTGGCATCCGGAAGTTCTCTCACTGCATCATCAACGTTTTCTGCTGTTTGTTTCACCTGATAGGGGATGTCAAAGCACACATGTTAAAATAGACTGGCAGATATCAATGCCTCAACTTAATAAGACCTTAATGAAACTTAGATCCCAAACAATTGAGGTCAGAATATTTGGACACCTAACAAGATGTTCTCAAATGTATAAAATTTATTCACTCGCGGTTGGGAAATTTTAGTACCATCAATGTTAAATGACCATGACAGAGTAGTATCAATTGGGTAATGGAAAAAAAATATCAACATGCTTTCTAAAAAACTTCAGACATCTAGTTCAACATATCAATTGAGATTAAAACTCCGAAAAACAAAAGCAAATAAGAAGGAAATAGATGAGGCAAGTGAAGAAAGTTCAGACCAGTTCTTCACCCTCTTTTGCATTGGCCTCAGCTATACAATTGTTAAGTGGCTCAATATGTGCACTGCCATCTAGTTGGACTCCAATAAAATATTGCACCTCACCCTGCTCAAACAAAATAAATTTTCTAAGTCATTCACGAATTTAACAGTTATCTGCATCTGCTTGCTCAATATGATTTGAGTTAAAACTTTTCACGACAGAATAGTACCTTCTGGTCACGCATAGGCTGAAGATGGAACAGATTCCAGAACTTCTTGCCTGGATTACGTTAAATAGACATTAACTATTTATAATTGGTATAAAGATAAGTACAAGGACCTGGATACAGAACATTCCCCAGCAAGATAAATATGAGTATAAAGTAATGGTGTGTTATGAGTCAACTGTGTGCATTTATTAATCTAAGTTATCCTTCCATTATGGAATGCTTGAAAGTGAAACAGTAAGCATACCACTCTTTGTGTAGTTAATAAGCTGCACAGTAACATCTTTTTGGTTATCAATGGCATCCCTTATCTTCCTCACAGTGGCTGGATCAGTTTCAGGTCCTTGTAAGAATCTACAAGGTTCAAACACATGTTAGGGTATACGAAATATCATCTCCTAATATCTTTTTCGTTCGAATAGGCAAGAAAATCCACGTTGAAGCATCTACCAATAGGTCCATTTATTTTTTCTATAAATCAAATGCAGATGGTACTTGTCAAAATTCAAAATGCGCACAAGGTTGAATTGTAGGTAGTGAAACTAAGAAATCTTTTGGTTCAGGATTCCAAAACCATCTTTTGTTGATGCTTCAAACTTTTTAGAAATTTAAAAGCCAAACTTTTAATCCACACAAGAAAATTTCTAATGATTCTAGAGTCATCGTGTAAATTAAGAGACTCAGTAATTTAGACAAATACCTGCAGTTCCTTCCCAAGATTTCTTCACGACTGTATTCGGTTAACTCCAAGAAGCTGTCAGAAGCAAATATCTAAAAATCCAAAAACCAAAAGGCACATTGTTAGAAACACAGAATGTATAAATGTCCTTTCAGTAGAATAGAACAATACGAATGTTACGGCATAAGGCTTACAATTGGATTATCAGGCAGCCTGGGATCAGTGATGACAAAGTTCTTCTCTATACGTTCTAGCGTGGTAGCAAGATCGATACCCTTTCTCATTTCCTTCTTTCTTACTTTGTCTTCAACACTATGTGGCCTTGCATCATCATCACTCTCATCATCTTCATCATCATCGTCATCCACATACATATGATTTTCAAATGTATCCTCAGCTTTGGACTGAGTACTCTTCCTCATCATCCTGAAGCATGTGCACAATTAGCATATGTAATTGAGCATCTAACAATATAAGTATTTCTCAACTGATTTTGTGACTATATTATTAATTCAAAACAAGAGATTATACCCCATGAAAGATAGACGGCTTGTCTTTTTTGGTTTCTTTTCTGGCACCTCACTGATTTGGTGCATAGAGGGTCTAGTGCCTCCATGTGAGTTCCTTCTATTCGGGACCAGAACCTCTGACTTTCGCCTTCCAGTGGCTCCCGCTGTCGTTTCTTCTTCAGCATTGCCTTGTGATTTTCTGATGAACGGGCGGTTTGCTGATTCACTGAGTGCTCTAGGTCTCTTCACGGCCTGAACAAGCTCAGTTACTGAGCTAGTAGCCATCTCTTTCTGACGTGCTGTACAGCAAGTTATTGACGTTTATCAATCAATTCAGTGTGAATAACATTAAATACTAGCATATGACACATGTTTATCTTACCACATAAAATTGATCAACTTTGGAGAATTAAGTATTTCGTTGAATGCATATACTTGAGTCACACGTATTATTAGACAGTAGAATTAGCCACTCTAACAAGTGTTGGCCGTCATAGTCATGTGATACGAAATAAATCAAGGAAACATTAATGATGAATATTTCTACACTAGAAATTTTAGGCCTCCCTGAATTTACACTATTGAAACCCCCATCAAATACATATTCTGAGTTTGTTTTTCATGAAACTAATAGATCATTTATTCAACAATATATTCGTTCGATTTAGGGTGGCCAATCAAGTGCATTCACTTGGCATACAACATGATAGATGCACTGTCGATATAATTAGTAACCATATATAACATTTAACTTGTTCAATTTTCTGTTTAAGGCGATGATGAACAAAAAGCTCAATCAGCAGCATATCAGTCTGCATGCATTGATCCGTATAGTATTCCAATCATGGGGAAAAATTAAATTTTAGTTTCAGGTAGAAGTATGCAAGCGATAGAAAGGGATAGGATATATGTGGGACAATACCATCATAACGAATCAAAGACTCTGGCAATCCGTTGGGACGAACCATCTTATCCTTGGCCCCCTCCGTGTGTTTGCTCACCTCCACTTGCATTCTGCCACATATCATCAAACGTCAAATTGTCGAGCACTTGTCGTGCATGACAAGCTAGTAGTCTTAACACACTCCCCCTCCCACTCCCTCTCAATTCTTTCATCTCATGACCATCCATTCTCGATCAAATGGTAAAACAAAGTGAGTGCGTAACAAGAAAATTTAAAAAAAAAAAAATTCCAGAAGCAACCCGTTAATATCAAGAAATTAATGCTTCTGCTTCACAAATATGTGGGTACAAAATCCCAGTTGGCCTGAAAGGGACATGAGTCCAATTTAGTCCCCTCTTGTCAGCTCCGCATGTGGTATGTTTCGGAACGCATTCCAAATCACTGGCCATGCTTTCAGCCCCAAGAATCGAGCATAAGATCCTAAACCCTAATTTTTGTTCTGGGCGTTGTGATTATTCTCCTTGTATGAGTGAGACTAGGAAAACGGACCGTTACCAATAATAATAAATAAATGCTGGTGAAATGACAAAACTAACCCGATAAATTTGAGTACTTTGCCATTGTCATCCTTGATTGGTGCAATGGTAAGAAGATTCCAAAACGGGGTCCCATCTTTCTTATAATTCAATAATCTCCCACAATAATTCGTACCTTGCTGCAACGCCTCCCTAATCTTCGCCATATCCTCCGGGTCGGTACCCGAACCCTGTAAGAAACGACTGGACCCAAACAAGTGTTAAATGTCATCTGTACCCTTTCTTATGATAATTATTACCGTTAAATGCAAAACAGAGGGAAAAAAACGAAACAGAGGAATGTTTATAGCGTACCAGTTTCTGCCGATGACCTCCTTAGAAGTATATCCAGTCATCTTAAAGAACCCGGCACTGGCATACAGTATTGGGTAATCGGGTTTTGTTGCGTCCGATACCACGAAAGTTTGTTGGAACGCCGACAATGCGTCTTTTACGTCCTCAGATACCCTCGGAATCCCTCTATTATTCCCTCCGTCGTCAGATAAATCTCCGGAGCTCCGCAGTGAGTTGTTTGAGGTCCTAGTCGAAGTTCCGGGTTTGTTATTCGGTTCTTCCCCACCCGAATTCCTTACCTTGACCCCTCGTGGTTTCCCTGTTTCAGTATCCGTTTTCAGCATTAAACCCCATTCAGCAGCTCTCTTTGCAGCAACGCCCGCTTCGCCGGATACTTCAGTACTGGACGTCGGGTTCTGCTGATGGTTCTCTTGTTCTTTGGTGATTGTTTGCATAAGTGGTGGTGGTGGTGGTTGTGAGGTTGAGTCCTTGAGTGCCATCCATGAGGTGGTAGTGATTTCTCCCTCCGGAGCAGGATTCGAGGAGGGATTTGGCGGGTCGGGTTCATGAGTGTTGCGTTCCTCTATCCAGCTCTGCCACGTGGGCTTCTGTGAGCGACTTGCCGAGTTGTTGGGTCTGGTTGAGAAAGTGGAGGGATTGAATACTTCGAGTGATCCACGAGTCTCTCTTGACAGGGGAGGACTAACAGAGGATTGCTTGGATGTCTTGTCTGTCGATTCCATGTCTGCTTGAATAAACAATATGTAGCAATTTCAAAACTCCGTAATATATGTGGATATGGTGTAAAATATTCAATTTTGTTTCTACTTGCGATAAGATAAACTTGTATAGCCTAATGTATGTGTAAATACGTCATCTTTGTACACACATAACATACACCAGACATACAAAATGTGTGGTTTACATAGTTTCACTCCCATAATGTCCCAGAAAAGGACAGAGAGAAAGTGGATGTCGACCCACTAAGTGGAATTACTGCAGCACGGAAGTTTCCGGTGAAGTTTTCACGATGTGGGGCAATGAACTTGGGACAAGGAGTGTGACATTCTGAAACTCTGTTTATGGTGTCTTGTAATGGGTTAAGAAGAAATGTAAAAAGTTCAATGGAAGTGGTTTGATTTACTAAATAAACAGCCTAGAGCATTGAGAAATGAGAAACTATCAGTTTTCAGGGCAGTTTGGTCACAGCTCACAGGGTATATACAAGTTAGGTGTATCAATAATGGCATGATGGAGTCTAAGAACAGAAAACACTAGAGATATTTATTTGGAAAGTCATGTGCCTAGCTGGTTTGAAAAGTAAAGCTCTCTACTTGTATGCTTTTAACATATAATAAATGATCTATAAAATAATATGACAACATCATAGTGTTTTGTCAGACTAATCTCATCCAAATCCTGTGACTTAACTTTAGTTGAAAATACTAATGATTTTCAAGATTTAACAAGTAAAAAAATTGTCGGCGATTAAAAAACGTACCAATTCCCGATTCAGGGTCGTCTTCTTTTCTTGTCCTGGAAAGGAAACTGAAACTGAAACCTTTTGACAAACAGATGATGAACACAAAATGAGCAAACTAATCAGCTCCACTTGATGGTTTTTATAAGGGGGTGGATCAGATAGACGACGAGAAGTTATGGAACAGAAACAGCATTTAATTTCAAAAGAAAATTAGAGAATGATTGTCGAACAGGGGGGTTTGGCTTCCCATGCCGCCGCACCTAAAACTCACATGGCACTGGCCTCATACACCCATGCCTCAGAAACTCTATGATCTCAGCCTCTCCAATAATGAGAAATTAAAAAAACTTGAACCAAAATTTTTAGTATCTGTCTTTGTTGCGATGATTACAGACTGGAATGGGTTGTCAAGAGGACAGAAGCGAGGAACAGAAGAGAGAAGATATATAGCAGAGAAGCACGTAGGGGGGTTAGAGGCTTTACCGACCGAAGGTCTCGTCCGACAACGCTTGTTGTGCCTTCTTGTCTCACGAGTGATATCAAATCTTTTGGGGATATTCATATAATTTGTGTTACATAAATATGACAAAATAGTGTAAAAAAAAAAATCTCTCGTCTTGGCAATTGTTGAAAATGATATGTTGGTTTTATAAGGAAACTTGGAAAAGAGTAACACCAAAACTAGCATGGCCACTTAATTGATTGATTGGTGTGGATCTTAACTCATTAATCGACCAATAAACCTTACCACCACATAAATAATTTCTTCATTTTCCTTAGATGGATGCCTAACTTTATGAGATCTAACACTAAGCATAATTCATTGATTATGATCATCTAATTTAAACTCAGTCGAACCGGTTAAGTGTCATTATTCATTGTACATTTAGGCTCCGTTTGAATGAGCGGATAAGACTCTGTATCGTATAAAATTATCTTTTAATGAATTTATCGGGTGTTTGGACGATTTTTAAAATACTCTCAATAGTATAACTTTATACAAAAGTGGTTTTTATACGATGCCGGCCGTATAATATTAAAACATTTCCAACTCGTTTTTATTTTATACGAAAAGTTTAATATAAAAAATAACATATCAAATGACAAAAAAAACCCTCACTCTCACTTTAATTGGGGGTAATCCATACATATTATCACAAATATTATACTATACAAGTCTAATATCATATTATTTTTAAATACCAGATAGGATTAAATTATACAACAACTTATACAAGGATTAAATTATACATTGGATAGGAAAATTATATTATCCTATACGAAGTTCCAAACAAAACCTTAAAGAAAGGGATAAGTTTTGAAAAAACTCTTGTATTTTCATTAAAAGTTCAAACAAACCCCTGAATAAAATTTTGGAATAGAGTAATAGACAAGCCCCTCTACTTTATTTATCAATCTCCTTTTTTGGTATCACATTTTTGTTAAAACAGTGCTGATGTGGCAAAAAATTGTCGTAAAATATTTGACATTGATTTTTTGTATTATTTTAAGATCAAAATGGAAATTGTACTAGAGCTTCATAAAGCCATTGTACTTTAAAAAAAAAGTGAATCAAATGAGCTTCCATGCAAATACATATTTGTAACATAGCACAAATCCGTAAAATTAAGTCTTTGAGCCCTTTCTTTTTGCGCATAGCCTTTTTAAATTAAATCATGTCTTATACATATTCGATCGGTCCAACACATACTGCACCTATATCTCCTTCACAAACCAAATAATTTCATCTGTGACCTCATAAACGTACATAATCATCATCTTCATCTTCATCTTCTTTAATATGGAACTGCAATAAATCATAGGAAAACTTAGAAACTACTTCGTTTCTCATAAAAGTACAAGTTTATCTCGAGTTTTAACTTAGAAATCTCATATTCCACCACAAACTTCACAAATTGTGGAATTGTCTATTGCATAAATACTCATTTGACCCACTTTTTTAAAAGTACAGTGACTAAATGGATTCTTATCTGAAGTACAATGTATTTTTTGATCTTAAAATGACAAATTAAAATAAATCAAAAAATTAACACTTAACGACATTTTTTTTTGTCATATCAACGCCATGTTAACATAAATCTTGTATAAGAGCTAGCGAAGATTGAAACGCAAAGTAGAGAGACTTTTTTAGCCCGAAATTTTATACAGTGATTTGTCTAAGCTTTTTACGGAAGTATAGACGTTTTTCAAAATTGATTCCTTTAAACAAATTATATTTTCATATAAGGCAATGTTTTTGCATATACTAATCATAGTTAATCTTATTTCAAATCTTTAAGTTAGGCGATGTTAGATAAGTATCATTTCATCAAGCAACATTCACGTCCATTTTAGGTGTAAAAACATACTTTTGTTTCCCAAAAGCCATAAAATAATGACACGTTGTAGTTATATGAAATCCATTTATGTGGTGTTGGATGTTGTTTGAGTTAGCTAGTTTATATTGATAGGAATTGTATTGTCTTTGTCTACTAACACTAATATTAATTAATATGTATTGTTTTTGTCTACTAACAATAAACATAACATACCAACGAGAGATGACTCGATTGACAATCGATTGGGTTAAATATATGAGTATGTCTTGTCCAAGGTTCAATTCCAATGAGAAGTAAATTTCTCAATGGTATTTAAAAAAGAATAAACAGAACATTAAGCAAATTTATATGCAACCTTAAAGTTCTGAAAACCTTATTATATATATATATATTTTTAATTTTTTTTTCAGGCATGAAATTTATTATTCTCCATGGTTTGGGGAAATATATTTAAATTAAGATTACATGTGGGGTGGGGAACCAATTAGAGATGGATATGAAGATGCCAGAGAAGAAGATATGTAGATAAAGTATACCCATATGGGGGTAGGCCCCACAACTTTCTTCATCTTCATCTGTTTCGGGGTGTGAAGGGTCACATCCGACGGTCACTGTTGGCCAAGTAACTTCTTTTTCTTGATACAACCCACCACACAGTACAAGACACGCAATTGTCACTTCACCCAAACAAAATAAATAATTCATTAAAACAAAATAAATATATTTTGGAGAAAAAATGTTTGAAGATACCAATGGGCTTACCTGTTTTGTTTTGGGCCCATTAGCATGTACACGCAAAGGGTAGCTTTAGTCACACCCCGATTTTTTCTAAAGACATCCCAATCTAAGTTGATCATCCCTTGTAAAAATCAATTGACAGGGTGTCTTTAGAAAAAATGGGGATATGACTAAACCTATCCATGGAGAAGTTTGTGCTGTTTGCCAATAGATGGGCCTGTAACCCGGTAACGAAGAAACCCAACTCGACTAAATTTGTCTCCACGCCAACTTTATCATGGGCTACTAAACGTGATCTGATGTGATTAAACGTCTATAATAAATTCAACTTCAACTTTATCATGTTGATGTTAACATGTGGAGCAGTGATGACAGGCATATATTCACCAGAACTTTCAATTAGTAAGTCTGAAATTCCACCTGAACTTAGACTAGAGGATACTACAAATATTTGCACCATTGCCCATCGAAGTTCAGTGTAAAGTGTAAAAAAGAACTACTTTGGAGTAAATGATACATTTGGTCCTTCACAGATGGATTGTGTAACAACTCAATTCCTCAAGTTTCAAACGTAACAATTTGGTCAGAAGTCTTTGTGACATGTAACACGGTCAGTTTTCATGCAAATTCGGTCAATCAAATTGTTAACATGTCATAAAAAGTCAAAGATACTAATTTTTTCAATTAGTATTTTTTTCCAAAAATACTAACAATTAGAGAGAGAAACAAAGAGAGAGGAGAGATCAAACCCATAAACCAAATCAAAGCGAGAAACTAAATTAAACCCAGAAACCAAATTAAACTCATAAACTAAAGTAAACTCATATACTAAATCAAACTCAGTCCTCAACCAATGCACGAACAGATCATGGTGCTCGATCGAAGATGATGTAGAAGAAAGTGAGAATGGTTGACTAAAAAAATGGTTTTTTGAATTTTTGCTGCTATGTTAGCGCATTGATTGACCGAACTAGTAGAAAACTTGACTGTGTTACACGTCACAAAAACCAGTGACCAAATTGTTTCGTTTGAAATGTGAGGGACTGAGTTGTTACACAGCCCATTTGTGAGGGACCAAATGTATCATTTACCCAACTGCTTTGTTATGCGGCTTTGAATGTTTTGGTCACCGATGTTTGCTATCATAATCTTGTTCGTATGGGAAAGAAATGTTATATTGACTATGTTTTGGCCTCACCATTTGGCCCGTGGACTTATGGCCCAGCTCGAGCCCGGCGTAGACCCAAAGTTGCATCGAATCTGGGCAACTTGACCCTATGTCTCGGGCGGCCTGGACTCCATTTGGCCTGAAACCTAACCTCTTGGGTCAATTTTGGACTGGCCCGAAGCCCGGCCCGAGTAGATCAACAAAGCCACTAGAAATACATAGATAAACAACATTAAAAATCATAATAATTACACGAATACATGAATACCACATCAATCATCAGTAGGAGAACAAAACACAAATATGGTAAACAAACACAAACATAATAGATCATCTGCAAACACACCTTAAACATAAACACAAACACAAACAGGAGAATTCAAAAGATTAAAAAACACAAACAAGAGAATTCATCTGCAAATTAACAAATCAATTGTCAGAAATCATAATAGACACACCTTAAACATACGACATGGTTACTTGTGTAGATACCAAAAGGAAACAAATATGGAGGTTAAAGATCCGGTAGGTTTCCTAGATTTACTATTTACACTGAAGATCTAGAGTGAGAAAATCCAGAGAGAGAGTAGGACGAAGCAGAGAGCATAGCATAGCTTGAATGGGTATTAACGGTACAACTAAAAGGTTTTTTGGTTTTCGGTGGGTTTATAGGAATACATGCCATTTTTTGAGACTTGTAAGAGTCAAATGAGGGTCTTTTAACCCCAAACTCAGCCCGAAGCCTGATGCTCAAAATCGGGATTGGGATCAGGTTGGGTGTGGGCCTAAAAAATTCCGATCGATCGGCCCGGTTTGATGTCGACCTCTAGTCTATGTTGATTACATCTTCACAATACTCAAGTTTAATAGAGGTGCACACAAGGGACATTCAAGGACCAATCGATTATGGACATTCAAAAGAGAGCTTATTCTCCTTCTTCTTGCTCCGTTTTGAAGGCCCTGCAATGGGTTAGGAGCATGATATTTATTGACAAAGATAGCCTTGCCAATTTATTTGATTTACTCGAGACCCTTTAGGTGTTTAAGGAATTTCATTAAAATTTGATATTATCAAATGATTTAATATGGGGTTAATTATACTTTACAGCACCGAATGATATGGCTTGCTACAAGTTAGTCACCAAAAGAACTTTTGTTACAAAGTCGTCATCTAATGTTTCAAAATGAGACAATTAAGTCACCCGGGCATATTAAGCACAATTCCGGTCTAGTGTCCTGTTGACGTGGCACTAAGTCAACAATTTTTTATCAACAAATATTTATGTGGCAATATAGCTATTTTTTAAAAAGTGATGTGGCAATATGAATATTACACCGTTGTCACCCTTACTTTCATTTTCTTGGAAAATTTCCTTTCTCGAAAATTTACATTTCTCCGGCCACCATGTATCGTAGAATTTTTTTCCTCAAGAGGGATGTCAAGCCCTAAACTAGCCTAGATTATGTGTTTTTACTCAACCATTTTCAAAAGAAGCTTGGGAAAACAACTGGTTCCTTCATTTGATTTCTTTACCAGTGTTGATACTTATAAAAATATGGTTCAACACATTGAGGTCAAAGTTTGTTCTTGCCGTCTTTGCTTTGAGGAGATTGGTCTCTCTCACCATGAAACAGAGGAGAAAGAATGCGAATGAATCGACCTCTTCCAATCGCGGGCCCGATGTTGTTCAGATCCAGCAAAGCTGACGATTACTTGATCTTCTACGAAGCATGAATCTCAATTGTGTGAAGAAATCAATGAGGGGGTACCCATCTATTGAAGCTCTGCTTGGTCCCTTTGCCTCGAGGACACACTCCGATGATATCTAGGTATAACCTTAACCTCCCTCAGTTCCTCCAATTTGCTATATACAAAGCATAACAAATCAACCAGGACTGTATTTTAACAATCGATTAAGAAAGCGAAAGTGAGTATGGTTGTTACGGTTTCGTTGATTTTGACGCCAGAGTTGGGCTTCCAGACGAATCTGTTTTCGAGAGAGACACGTTAGAGAGGAGACGTAGAGTGACAAATACTTTTTTTATTTTTGTAATTATAGGTCATTTTTTCATTAATTTTATTTTTAGAAAATTTGGTTGGATATTTTTAAGTGGGGGCTTGTTGCCACATAAGTAGATATTGACCAAAATATGTTTGACTGGTTGCCACATCAATGGGAACCCTGACAAAAAATGGGTGAAATCTATCGGGTCACTGAATTTTCCCATTTTGAAACAAAGGATAACGACTTTGTAAGAAAAATTTTTTCGATGACTAAACTATAATAAGTCATATCTTTCGGTGACTAAATTGTAACAAGCTCTTATAATATTCCAAATCTAGTAAAAAGAAGATTGAGAGAGTCAACTGCAGTATATATAGCTTACCCGCTCCACTTTGCCAAGTATAAGGATCAGATGAAACAAATAGATCCAAAGCCAGTTTGAAGTACGCAACTGGATCAGTTGGATATGTAGAGCATTTGCCATGGTGTTCTCATTCATATTACAAAAATATTCTGGCCAATATAAATTGAGAGCATTCTCATTGGTATGAAGATCCTTATTGACCTGTGACATGATATAAAAAACAAAGATTAATGATAAATTAATAAACAAATAATGGATACCAACCACAATGGATAATGTGAGAGCATGGTACCATGAAACAGAACTGAGATACGACTATGACATAGTATAAAAAAACAAAGATTAATGAGAAAATAATAAACCAAAAATAGATAAACACCAACTAAAGTAGATAATTACTCACATTTACAATATAAACAATTACTCACATTCACAGTATGAACAAGCTTAACTCCCCTTACACAAGAAGGAATCTAGACGGGATGAATCGATCCCTTTCATTGTGGGGTCAAAGCCCATGAATTTTGAAGTCTTGTGGGATAGGAGTTTGGCAGGTTATGCTACCAGTGTTACAAGCAGTAGCCAGTAGGTGGCCACACATGTATCAATTTTTTGAAAGTGAAGCCATGTGATGATGGTTGGGGCGGAGGAGGTTGAAAATATGTTTGTCTCCAATTGGTGTTCAAAGTGAAGACATGTGGGGATAATTGGGGTGGAGGAGGTTGAAGGTACTGTGCTTGTTTCCAATTGGTGTTAAAAGTGAAGACATGTTGGGATGGTTTTGGTGGAGGAGATTGAAAATGTGTTTGTTTCTAATTGTTAGCAATGGTGAGTAGAGAAAACAGAAATATAAGAGTCATCATTGGGGGATTTGTAGGGGCAAAGTTCTACAATCATTGAAAGGTCAACTTGTCTTTCTGTGGGGTCCGTTCACAACCTTGAGTCCTACAGATTTCACAACAAAGAAAACCGTGAAAGCTCCTCAACCGGATTGGGGGGTGCCGGTCGTGGAGGCTCCGACGATCAAGTTAGAGTCGGTCGGAGGTGAAAGACCAGCTATGTTCTTAGGTGTTTAGTCTGAGTATATTGTCTTGGGGTATTTTCCTGTATTGTGGGTAAAAAGTGTTCGATCCCCTCCCATACGAAAGAGGGGGTATTTATAAGAAAACAAGTATCAACCTCGGGAATTGTGTGCACCTTCCAGCTATTTTATTGGACCGACTTGCACGAAAGAAGTGTAACTGAAAGGTCTATCATATCGGCTGTGTCAGAGTTGACAAATACCAAAAAGTAGGATAAAGTAGTAGTGCGAAATGATCACAACAGGTGTTGATAAAGGAGAGGGTAGAATTGTGGGCGACATTCTATAAAGAGAAATATGTACGAGATAATGTCTTACCTGGAGATATAGGTCTGTTGCACCTATAGATATTTGCTGTAGACTAGACTGACAAGAACTACTTTGCAAGAAAGGTAGCTCATGCAATGGCGCTCATACGAGATAGCGCCATCACACTGCCTTGGCGCCTACACACGGTCGCCAACACATCAGACGACTCGAAACCTGGTACCATATTGCTAAGGAACAGTCAAGGAACAGTCATTGTACAAATGATAAAGCAAACAGGCTGTAAAGCCATAAAGCTCCTGCAAATACATGTCAGAAAGGGTGACAGCTTTATTGTAAGACTACTGTTATGTTTACTTAGTAATGATGTAAAGATTGTATATGGGCCTCTCAGATGGGCTTTCGGATTTGGGCCTAATCGTGGTAGTCTAAGTGGGAAGACCCAAATAGTTCTACTAGTTTTGTCATTATGTGATGATGTGGTGCCACACCATTTTTGGCACCTACAGGATTGAGCCAACAATTTTCCAGTTAACAACCCCAAAGAACAAGAAGAGGAAGATTAGAATCATGCTTTCAATTGAGATTAACAAGAAGATGAAGAATATGACAAGAATTATGTTATCAATTGAGGTTGGATGAATTTACTCTTTGCATTGAGATTCACTCTTATATAAAAGAAGATGATCTTTGATTAGGTCTTTGATTTGATTGTATATCATCTTCAACTTACTAATTAAGATTGCATGTGTGTCCTCCTTTTAATCATTTTCATGATCATTTGCTATTTTATGGAGCGGGTTGAGACTTGAGATGAACACTAAAATTATGATTCTAGAGTATGGGTACACAAATATATTTCTTTGTTTTTTTTTTCTTTTTTATATATGTTTCTAGGTTTTACCTAGTGAATGAATAAGATTAGTGTGAATAAATGATTTTTCAAGAAATGATGATGCATATAATTTTTTTATATTAATATGTTATTTTCATTGTTTTTTCAAAATTGATGAATTTATTGTGGTATTGCGAGATTAGCCGATTAAAGCGAAAGAAAAAAAATAAAATTTCAGTGGTTTAATCATCCAAGTAGACAAAGTAAAGGTACTCAATCCTTATTTATTCCATTTACATAAGATTGTGTCATTATAATGTTTTCAAATTAAATCTACTAATAACTTGCATTAGACAATTGAGAGAAAACTTATGGTATATTGTTGTTCGTTCAAAGTGCCTTTATAATTATTTGACCAATGTAGAATCAAGTGATTACACAAGCTCAATGGATTGGTCATGGAAAAGCTTTGGATCCCTTGTTAATGAAATGGTGCGAGGTGTAAAACTGTGATGAGATGAGACGAAGTGTGATATCAAAAAGTGTTTGGGATGTCACTTAAAAAACTGTTGTGAGGTGAGGTAATGTGTAGTTTAGAGTTTGGACAAACAAAAATATAGTGAGTTGAGTTATTAATTTATGAATCAATCACAATTAAATTATAAACTAATTTATGATTAATTAATATTATTGTTATTGAAATCATTAATATATATGACTCGTTAATACAATTATATTGTTATACAAAAAAACTAAGCTAAATGAAGAAATATTAAAAAATCAATAAAATATGCAAATAAAAAAGTCTATTTTATGTGCATATTGTTCTTACAGTACACATAAAATGGAAGAAACCCATTAAGAAAAATATTTCTCAAATAAAAAAAAGATAAAAGAAAGAGAGAAAAAGCAATTGCACAACGCCACTGAAAACGAACCCTACAAGGACAGACCCTAGAGAACCTCCAGAACCATTGACTTACAACCAAGCAACTAATAGTTCTTGTTCTAGAGGATTCTTGTTTGGCTTGATCGTACATAATATGAAGCAACCTAAAAAACTTACCTCTACTACATGAGCATTCTTTTCAATGTCGATAATATTTTTTTGAATTGTTGAAGCTGATAGTTATTCATATATTCATTATGTAAATCGTTATCTTTCATCTTCAATACTTTTTCAATAAAATCGATCATGCTTTACAAAATTTTTTGCGTGTAAAAATTTCTTTGTTTTTTAGAGAATTGGTGTGAAAATTTATAAGTTTCTAATTCAATATGTAAATACCTATTTAATGAGAAATTTTATTTATACCGCATAAACTACCAAGTTTACACCACCTATTTTAACCCTATAAGCTTACATCCATATTTTATAAGTTTACACCAAATATTTACTGGATAACCAAAGGAATTTCATCTTTTCTTTTTTTCTTTTCTGAAAAATCAGGGGTATATATCATGGTGTGATCACTAAAGTAGATGTTTCCAATGTCTATCTATTTGAATACAAATTATAAGGCGAAGGTAAGATGCAACAGCAAGGGACTAGTAAAGCAGCCATAGGAGATTGCCATTTGTTTTGATGACCAGAATCACATGTTATATTGTCTAGACCAAGTATTCTAAATCTTGTGAGTGCATGGCCACCCAAATATATTTTTCAGCCTAGCAGTTTTTTATTTTTTTATTTATATATGTTTTTAGGTTTTAATGAATGAATGAAACAGTGTGGGAATGGATAATCTTTCAAGAAGAAAAGATGATACATATATTTCGTTTATATTTTTTATTTTTATTTTCAAAATTGATAAATCTATTGTGGTATTTAGAGATTAACGGATTAAACTTTAAAGTGAGAAAAAAAATTCTCAGTAATATCTGCATATCCCAGATACCAAATAGAGTATATGTTTCCAATGAGAAGAAACCTTCTGGACTCCTTAAATATGTAATTGTAGTGAATAGGAGATCCAAGTTTCAAACAAAGCAAGTAGCCATCGTCAATTCGAATAAGCAAATCTATTGAATCAAAGCCGTTGTTATTGACGATATCAAACCATACCATTGTATAAAAAAGGCACAATGTTGAGTATTTTCTTCATTTGCACTTTCAAGTAATCACATGTACTATCTTCAATTTATGGTTTATTATTTTTCAAGATATAAACATTTGTATGCCCAAGGTTTGATTTCAACCGCGAACGTAATTGTTAATGGTATTTAAAAAAAGAAGAAGATATAAACATTTTTGGCTATTGCGACTATGTATGAATAGGAATATGGGTTTCCAAAGAATTTTAAACGACATTGAGAGTCTCTTACAAACTCACTTTGATTATTTGAAGTAAAACTTTGAATGTGAAAAGGAGAGGGGAACATTCTTAGTAAGGGGAAAAATACAATATGAAGTCGGGTGCTTACTATGATAAATAATAAAAAATTATAGCAAAAACAAACTCAAACCAACATTTAAAAGATCTGAAGAATAATTATAATAAAGAAATAGCAAATATTTATGGCAAACCAATAGACGATAGAATAAGAAGCAAGACTAATGCAAGAAAAATAAAATAAAATATCATATGCTTTCTTTTTCTTTATTTCTTTAATTTTCCAACTAAAATACCAAATTCTACCATACTCGAACTAAGTAGGACACATTATCAACTACATATTCTCAAAGTTTTCATATTTCATTGAAGGTGACGTGGTGCGAAATTGTTGATTTGCACATATTTAAGCCCATCTCTGAAATCGGCATCAACAAAAATTTTGTTTTGTAAGTGTTTATTTGCGTTTATTTTTGTTACAATCAAACGTAGAATCAATTATGACAAATAAAGTCATTGTTGTGATTAGAGACTAGGATTGTAACTGGAATATTGATGTATTTAATAATTGTGGAAGTAACATTACTTGTTGTGCTTCAGATACTAGGATTGTAATTGGAACCCAAGCGTGTAATTTCTTCTTCTTCTTTTTTTTTTGGAGTGGTGTTTACCTTATTTAACACCGTTGGATGAAATCTACGGTTTAGATTAAAACAATTTTAAGTAACGGCTGCAATCTACTACATCACATATTGCAGCCCCCCAAATGCATTCTAAAAGGTAAATGTTTTGTTGGGGGCCCAATGGAGGTATCGTGAATTTGTGTACGTATTTATTTGGGCCTGATCCAACACCAAAATATTGATATGGCTATTAAAGGCAAAGTCAACCCAGCAAACCCTTATGGGTCCCAGATAATGTTCACAGGCCTGAAGAAATTTTGGGCTAAAGCCTCCTACAAGCCACTTGAGCTCTTCTTTTTATTATGTAAACTGGACATCAAATAAGATATATACATACGAAAACGTTTCAAACCAAATAACAATCCACGAAATAAATATAATTAATTGGTAGCAGCATCCTTTAGCCTAGTGGAGGAAATCAGGGCTTGAAAAATGGTAATTTAGACTTAAAGAAACGGCATCCATTTGTTTCATGGTTCTCTGATCGTGCCTCTAATTTTGCAGCCGATAGGGGCTCATCACAAAACTTTTGATTACTTGGTAACAGCCACACAATCCAATATAAATATTGGTTCTTTTTGTTTTTCTTGCTAATTTTGTTTATTTGGATCCTTGACTGCATATTCCTGTCCATTGCCGTTGAGAACAAGATTCAAGACGGCATCCATTAATGGTTAGTAGTATGTATAAACTACTCAATAAAAAATGGCTGGCTCGGATAAACTCAAAAAATGTTGCCACAAAACAAGAACTGATAGAAGTGCAAAATCGGATCGATTCCACTGGCATCTCAATTAATCAGACTATTGATTAAAAGGTTGTTGTTCCAAAATGATATATGACGTGCAAAATCAGACGAACTCCTCAACTCATCGATAACTGAATACTCGGTTCTACTTGATTAGACTATGAATCGGGATGTTGCTATTCTATATCTGAACAGGTATAAAATGTGAACTCTGAAGTTCTCGAGGTGTACCTCAGGGGGACGTTTTGATGCTCAAGTTAGTTTGGTAGGCAATAAAACCATTGAGATTGCTTATTGATTGGAGCTCTCTTTTTAACTAGTATTGAATAGTGAGAGCGTGAGAAAGATTTACTTGAGTGGAAGTCCTTTTTATATGAATTTAGAATTATTAATTATCTTTTATTGCGGGTGAGATTTCCGAGGTGAATCCCTTAAAAATCTCTTGTATATCTCCGTCATGTTCGGTGATGAGCACTCCTCGATATCCCGAGATGTTTTGGTCATCTGAGGTTCTCGAGGTTATGCTTGTTAAGGCCATACCAAAGAGTACATGCTGAGGTGACATCTGGGTTGGCCAAGATGCTTCCCAACCCAACCTCCTGTTACTCAGTCTATGTGGCGACACATGTTAGCATCTCATTGTAGGGGTATTTTTGGTATGATCGAGAACAATTGTTTGCATTCACCACTTAAGAATATAGATTCATTTTACGAAAATAAAAGGAAATGTTACGATATAATATGTGAGAATTAATTTTGTTACAAGCAAATGTACATATCTATCCCACTAAGCAACCTTTTGTTTTAGTTAGTGGGGCATTTTTGTCAAGAGATTAAGCAATCCATCGAATCTAATCCTCGCCTGCGAACATAGAACAATCAAATTCGATTTAGTCATCATCAACAGTCCTAAGTCAGCCACTCAATTAAAATGCATGGACCAAACTAGACATCTACAAGCACTTATACATATGTGTATATATATACATATACACAAAATAATCCCCTATCATGCCAAGAGCATCCAGCACTTCGGCCCTTTATGCCCAATTGAAAAAACGATAACCACAAAGCGACCGTACCAAACACTCTCGATCGCTATGTCGTCGCCGTGCATCTCTGACTGCATAGAAGACGTTGCTCGTCTCCCTGTCAGGCCGACTTACGTGAGACTCTACAGGTGGCCCGAATCCGAGGCGGAGTTCTTGAACCCTAACATGCGCCGGGGACCGGGTGCGCACCCTAGGGTTGTGGACAGCGTCTGGTGCAGGCAAATGTACCTGAGGAGCTATACGTTCTCAAGAAAGGAGACTGTTCTGGAAAAGACTAAGAAGTCCTTTGGGAAAGCGAGAGAGACGGTGAAAAACAAGTCAATTAGGATGAAGACTGGAAAGGGCAAAAATGGGATTCCATGTAGAAGGAAGTGCTTGGTGTTGAGGAGGGCGAAGGAGGTGACTTGTGCTGGACTGTTCTCCATCTTCAAGCGATTGCTGGCTTGCACCACCAAAGTCGACGTGGCTGATCATCAAACGAGAACATGAGAGTTAATCATAGTACTGGCTACATCTTATAAAAATTGATTCAATAATCAAATATTTCATATTTATTAATTTCTGGGCTCTTATTTATTTTTAGACCTGTTTTTTCGTTTCTTAAAAATGCAGTCCATGATCAGACGCTGAAATATTGCCTGTCCTGTGCTGTGTGGCCGTGTGGGATTACTTTTGAATTGATTGATTCTAAAGAAAAATCACCAATGCTTAAATGGATTTTAATCACAGCCGTTAAGTTAGCATTTTGGAATCACGACATTAATAGCACTGGACGGTTTAGGATTTGTTCATTGCCTACCTAAGATTCTAGCTAGTTGTCAGGGACTGAGGGAAGTCCGGACAGTCCGGTACGTTGTCCGAACTGTTGTTTTGTTCATTTTACCAAACAGTTGAGCACGTATGGCTGATTGACCGAATTAAACAAAGAAGGCAAGATTTACGGTTACAGTACGACTTTTCAAAGTTACTTTTATGAGGCCATCAGGCGGGCCCACTGACATTCAAAAAGAGGAAAGCCTCGAGTTAATTCATGTGCATGGAGACTAAACCAGGGGCGTCAAAGAAAAAGACACAACCGTGATTCACATGCGGGCAGCTAGCGGGATGTTGGTATGGTTATCAATGGATTCAACATAGCTCTGTTTAAATTAGGATTGAAATTGTTCATGATAATAATTCATTAAGTATACACTGTAAGATATGTCTAATTTCAATTGGGTTATTGAAAGAGCAAATTTTGTTGGCTTTTGGAACTTAGGAAGCAAGATTAATTTGTTGGGTATATCGACAAACGATGAACTAATATGGATTTATTGGTACTTAGTTAGACTACACATCATAATCACATACTTGATGATTCTAGCACGCCATTGATCAATTTTATAATGAGGTTAGCATATACCGTGTAATGTCATAACACAAACAATTATTGGGATTTCTTGTAATGTGGTTGGTTTATTGTAGGAAATTCAAACCAAAACAAATCAAGGATATTATCCGTTCTGAGTTACGAGCTCGCACATATTTGTTCTTCTCATGATGAGCCGTTGTCATTAGTTCTTAAGCTCGGGAAATGCATCCTTGTGTGAAAAGTGCAAGATATTTACTTAAATATCACTCAGTTGTGTTATACCAATCTAATGAGTAATGTGTGATATTAATCTTTGTTGATGTTCTTAGTATATTTAAAAGAAATTTTTATGTGTTATATGTATAAAGATTGAAGGGCAGTAGAATGATAAAGGTTTTGGACTACCCTAAGAACCACCCAAGTTCAAGTCCTACTGCTTACAATATATAATACATAGGTCAAAGATGGGCCTTGGGGCTCATGGGGTCTTTGATATAATCTCCTAACTTCTGTTAATTTCTTGGAGTCTTTAATATAATCTGTTAACTTGTGTTAATTTTTTCCTTAATTATTTTTTCGTTCAAGTCCTACTGCTTACAATATATAATACATAGGTCAAAGATGGGCCTTGGGGCTCATGGGGTCTTTGATATAATCTCCTAATTTGTGTTAATTTCTTGGGGTCTTTAATATAATCTCTTAACTTGTGTTAATTTTTTCCTTAATTATTTTTTTTAATTTGATTTTGTCAATATTGAAACATGTTTTTTCTTGATTCTCTCCTTAATGATGAACGTAATCACGTTGAACACCGCTTCAACACCATACCCGGTAGCTGCACAGCCTCCTCATGGCAACACAACCTACCACTGCAATGCCCGCACGGCTCTGCCCTCAGCTCCCTCGGCACTACATCGACCCAGCACTAACTCTGCAAACAACTCTCTAATTTTATAGTAAACCAACTTGCCGTGTACCACAAACAAAAGGAAATCAAAACCAATTAAAAACTCCTCTTTAATTCAATCCACAAAGTCGATATGAATTTGCTTCATAATTTGTTTCCTTCACGTGGTCCCACACATATCTAACAAAGTCACGCCAAATTAATACTGTATTAATTTTTTAATCAAAATCAACAACCAGTGCATCATATTTATGCCAACTGTAGGAAAATATGCTCACCAACTCTCCCAACAATTATCACTGTCTATGCATCATAAATATACATGTATACACATACATCAAAATTGTATTTTAAATTTTTAAATAAGTATAAATTTTTTGAAAATTCTATAGTGTTTTCTTTCATTTTTTTTATTTTTTTTTTTTACATTCTATTAAGTATGAACAAATACAATGGACGTTACACTATCCAGAGAATGGAGCTGGCCCATCAAGGAATTCAGTACGAATGATTGATTGATAGGTCCAACAAGCCCAATCATCAAGTTACCTTCTCAATTGCTTGGGTTTGGACCAAGCAACATTTGGAGACACGCATTGCCTATGCTTTTTCGGCGTGGTCTGGTTCGGGCCTCAATGGGGCGGCTAATTACTACTCAGGGGGAGGTACTCTTCGTGAAGAAATGGCCCCCAATCACCACAGGTTTGTGACACAGACTCACATACAAACAGGGGCGGAATCAGCATCGGATATTAGGGGAGAAAAACTTTGCGTGAGGATTCTGCCCCGGAATTTTTTTTGGGTTATATATATATCACTTATCAATATTAAGATAAAAGTCAATGTTAGTGTTATTAGTTTATACACTGGATACACCAAGATATTCATTGTTGCAACTACCATTTTCTCAGCAAGATCACAATCTCATGGAATCCTATAAATGCATTGCTAATTTTTTAAATTTTTTCTACCTAATCAAATGACTCTTTTTAAGATTAATCTTTTATTGGGCTAATGTAGACATGTATCATCATCATTAGTTGGATCATCTTTTAGACTGACTTATTCAATTGAGTCTTCATTTTATTAATTTTTTTTTTATTAATGTATTATCCTAGCCCATATTATGTAACCTTTTATTGGGTTAAGGGGGGACATTTATTGAATAACTTATTTAATTTATCTATATATATATTACTACTAAACAAATTTACTAATAAATTTTTTTTTAAGGGGACCTTGGGCACGGGTGGTTCTGCCCATGCACACAAAAGAGGTCTCTCTCCGATTAGGGGTGTTAAAAACCAACCAAACTAAAAAAAAACAATTATTTGGTTTGGTTTGGATTTTTTTTTGTGTGTGTGGTTTCTGTTTCTGAATTTTATAAACATCGGTTTTTAGTTTCCTCGTTGGGTGTGGAAATTTTATTTGTAGTTTTAAACCAAAAAACCAAAAAAAATAAATGTATATGTATAGGCCATAACTTCATTTTTTTTTGAAATACCACTGAGAAATATATTTCTCATTATAATCGAATTCCATTAAGAATCCATTATTTTCATTGCATCTGTAATCGTAGTTACTGTTTTCATCAAGAAAAATTCCCCTATTTTGCATTGCATTTGCTAACAGATGATTCAGTTTGCATAGCAAACCCAATTATAAAGTAAAATGAAAATCACAAGACAACCAACCACATCACCAGTAAATTAACAATACATGAAACTAAAAAATTTAGTAGTTCGTATGAATCTTGTGTAATTGTATTGATGATATGAGTCAATCATATATACATGTACATGTGAAGAGTTTCCTTAACACACATGGAAACTAAATCACGGTAATGAAGGAATAATTACAAATATTACATAGAATAAATCAAGAGATATTCGTATCAAGGTGTGATAACTGCACCACCTTGATTGTCTCTGTTAACAACAGAATTGTCTCTATCATGCCCCCGCAAGCGTAGCTGTCCTGGTAGGACGCGAAGCTTGAACCAATGATCAAGAAAAAGTTTGCGAGCAAGTGGCTTGGTAAGAGAATCAGCAAGTTGATCCGCAGAATGCACATGAGAAACCCGAAGAGTGCGTTGGGCCACCTGGTCTCGTACAAAATGAAAATCAAGTGCTATATGCTTCATACGAGAGTGAAACACTGGATTAGAACACAAATAAGTGGCTCCAACATTGTCACAATAAACTATAGGCGTCTTGGCCAGAGAAAGACCAAGTTCAGTGAGCAGATGAGTGAGCCAGTTAAGTTCAGCTGTTGCGGAGGCTATGGCCCGATATTCAGCTTCCGTGGAGGACCGGGCAACGGTAGTTTGTTTCTTGGAGCTCCAACTGATCGGGTGAGTCCCAAAGTAAACAACATAGGCGGATGTAGACACATAGGAGTCAATATCGCCAGCCCAGTCAGCATCCGCAAATGCTTGGTTTTGGAGAGAAACAACCCATAGTGAGGAGTACCTTGCAGATAGCGTAGTACCCGTTTTACCGCAATCCAATGTTGAGCAGTGAGTCGATGCATGAACCGTGCCAATTTGTTGACTGCATATGAGATATCCGGGCGAGTGAGTGACAAATATTGAAGAGAGCCGAGGACCCGACGATATTCAGTAGGATCATGAGGAGAGGATCCATCATTTAGACACAAAGACTCATATGAGGACATAGGAGTAGAGATTGCTTTAGCTTGATGCATGTGAGCTTTGGCAAGAAGATCCAGTGTGTATTTTTGTTGAGTGTAAATGTGGTTGTGGGTGAATGAAGTATGGAAGAACCAATATGAGAGATAGGGATACTGTTACCATTGCCAACCATTACGCTTTTGTCACCAGTATAATCAAACGGCATGGTAAGACTTTGAAGATCAGATGTTATGTGATGAGTAGCCCCAGAATCAAGAACCCAATTGTTTGATGATGAATTCTGGTCACCATCGAGATAGTTGGCTTGGGGCTGCCAGCTTGAGAGTGAGCAGACGACTTTGGCTTGGATCGACAAGTTTTTGCTGTATGTCCCGGTTTGTCATACAACTGGCATACCACTCGGGATTGGCAAAAATAACTGTTTGGGCGCCATGAAGAGGAAAAAGATTGATTAGTAGATGAACCCGAGTAAGACTGATTACCTTGTGTATGGTTGCCTTTGTAAGGATTTTGTCCATAGCGAGAAAGGATCTGGTGACCAGAAAAATATTGGGAATTGCCACCATGGTAGCCACCTCGATTGTTCCTCCCACCACGAGGCTTAAAGTTGCCTCTTTTGGATGTGAAATTGGCTGTCACTTGAATATCATCACTAGCCTTGTTATTGGGCTTTTGAACAAGTTCCTCATCTATCATCTTGTCAAACAAATCTTCAAACGTGATTGGAGTGTCACGAATGCGAACCGCAGTCGTTAGTTCCTTGAACTCACCACTCAGACCATTGAGAGTGTGAACCATTATTTCAGCATCACTTAAAGAGTGGCCAATTTGAGCTAAGTCTTCAACTAAGCCTTTGATGCGATTCATATATTCAGTCACCGACTTGCCTTCTTTCTTTGTGTTCATTAATGTTGAGAGGAGTGTAAGCATGCGAGTATTGGATCGATTGGAATAGCTTGACGCCAATTTGTTCCATGCTTCAGAAGAACTATTGCAATTGTTAATCATTGGCCCAATAGAACTGTGTACCATGGCTTGCATACCTAGTAGTGCCAGTCGATCTTGGCGAAGCCATAGTTGGCGATCCGGTTCAGAGTCTGGACACACCAGGGATCCGTCAACATATCCGATGAGACCGTATCCAAATAGGAGATTGGTCATCTGAGACTTCCAGGAGGAATAGTTTCCACCATCTTTGTTAAGCTTAAATTGTATTTGAGATGAAGCATTGAGGGAGATTAAGTTTCCGGTAAGAGGAGTAGAGGGTTCGGACATTGAAGAGTTGGTGATTATAGTAGGAATAACAGTATTACCGTGAGAAGTTTCTGACCCAGACTTGGGTGATGAAGGGCTGGACATCTTGAAGGTGAGATAGAAAGAGTTAAAGGAGGTAGAGAAGAAAAAAAAAAGAAGAAAGAAGAGAGGATCGGCTGTTCTAGACAGCAAGCTCCGATACCATGAAAAATTCAATGGTTCGTTTGAATCTTGTGTAATTGTATTGATGATATGAGTCAATCATCTATACATGTACATGTGAAGAGTTTCCTTAACACACATGGAAACTAAATCACAGTAATGAAGGAATAATTACAAATATTACATAGAATAAATCAAGAGATATTCGTATCAAGGTGTGATAACTGCACCACCTTGATTGTCTCTGTTAACAACAGAATTGTCTCTATCAGAAACCACTCCTCCATTAATCTCGATCTTCCCTATCCAATGTAATTCTTGTGTTGTCCTAATTCCAAATGAAATGCCTCTAAATCAGTCTTCTAGGCCTCTAGTTTTGCTTCTAACTCCATATTCAGACTTCATTTTGCCAACAGATGCTTGGGCCTCATATCCCATCATGTTTCCATAGAAAATAGGACTAAAAATCAAGGGTTTGGGCCCGCTTAGTTGTTAGGCTTGGTCTTACTATTGATTGGGCTAGTGATGTGATGTTGTTGCTTTAGATTTGGGTGAGCTTTATTCACACCCCAGTTTTTACCAATTACACCTCAATATATCTACATCCCATATAAATTAAAAAATAACTAATCACACCCCAAATAATCAAAAGCTAACACATTTATTAAATACATCCCAATGACAAAAAACATAGCAAACAATGATCTTCTTTTGGGTAAGTAAGTAAATAAAAACTGAACAACTCCAAAAAAAATTGTACCAAAACATATCCAAAATCTGCATAAATCAGCTCCAAAATGTGCACAAAACAACTCCAAAATCTACACCAAAGCAACCCCAAAATTAAGCACAAAACAGCTCTAAAATCTTCATAATCAGCTCCAAAAATATGCACAAAACAACTCCAAAATCTGCACCAAAGCAGCTCCAAAATTTTGAGAGAATCCACATGAGCTACTTGAGAACGATGGGGACAGACGAAGGACGTTGGGAGGATTTTGGAGATTAAGAATTGGATACCAGAGATAGGTTACAAGTCAGATTTAGAGTGGGGTGTATTAATCTTATACTTAAAAAAAATATGATCAAAGGTACATTGACCAAAGTTGGGGAGTGATTAGTATGGTGTAAATAAAGTTCACCTTAGATTTGAGCCTCATATTATACGTAAGCCCTTTCATTTCCTGTCCTTTCCTTTCCTTTCCAAATAAAGGCCCTATTTCTGTCACTGTTGCAAAAAGCGGCCTAGTCGGCGACTAATCGGCCGACTAGTCGCTAGGCGGCCACCGCCGCCTCGATTATGGCCTAATCGGGTCACATAATCGGTGACCCGATTAGGCACCGATTAATCGGCCTAATCGGCGATTAGGTAATTTTTTTTTTGCCTCCACTCCACCAAAACGACGTCGTTTTGGTGGAAGATATTTTTTTTTAAAAATTTCTCCCCAAAACAACGTCGTTTTGGGGAGATCTGTTTTAAAAAAAAAATGTTTCTCCCCAAAACGACGTCGTTTTGGGGAGATTTGTTTGAAAAAAAATTAAATGTCGCAGTTCATCCCCGACATCAGCTCTTCAGCATCAAACGGCAGTCTGCAACCCTAGGTCACAGGCTCACTGCTCAGTCGCTCACGGCATCTTCAACCCGGTCAGCAAGGTCACGGTGCTTGACTGAAACTTCAAGCCGGTGCTCGTTAGTTGTTTGAATCTTCAATCCGACAATCCTTCCGGTCTTCCACCGGACCACCATAGGTAACTAGGTAAGTCAAGATTGCTCTACCCTCTTTAATAGTTTAATGTTAGTTGTAGTATTTTGTGATCATTAAGACATTAACGTTAGTTTATTATTGTAGAAACTAGAAACTAGAAAACACAAATACACAATCATGTTCAATGTCTATAACGCTGCTCTGAATGCACTTACTCCAAATCTCCAATATTTAAATTTTAAACTTCACTTTACTTGGTGCTTTGTGATCTTGGCCTGCTTAGTTCCACTCCATTCTGTATATTATACATTTATGCATACTCTGATCTTTGTTAATTCACTTAATTGTGTGGTGATGGAAGTTAAGGACTTGAAAGTTGCTTTATTGCTTCATTTCCATGTATTTTTGCTGTTGATTGTGTTTTTTTTTCCTTGGCTCATTTAGAAATTTATCTGGTTAATCATCATAATTTTTTTGAGATAAATTGTGGGGCTATGTTATTAATTTTTTGTAGAGGAGGAAATTGAACCATTGCACCTCGTGTAAGTTATAAGGGGCAGGCCACCACTAGGCCAACTCTTGCTATATCAGAAAATGAAAATTTTTGCTTAATGCCAATGAAGAAAGAATACTTTGATTTTTTTTTATTAATTATTAGTGCAATGCATTGGTTCAGTTAGACTCGTGACTCTGCTTGTGATTTTTTTTTAATCTTTATTATCATTGATTTAGTTCTATAATTCTCTCTGTTTGATCTGTTGAGACCTACGCGTAGTTTAGTATGTTATTGTTGTGTATTTTTAGGGATATGGCTACTTCATCAGCTGCTTCTAATTCCAATGCTGGTGAAGCCACAAGTGATGTGAACATTCAAAATGCATTGAAACGTGCATCCGGTGATATTGGTTGGGAGTTTGGCGAACTTGTTGATGCTAGTGCATTAGATAAAATCAAATGCAAGTTATGCTCGAAAGTTATGTCCGGAGGCATCTACCGGCTCAAATGTCATGTAGCCGGTAGGTCAGGCAATGTGAGGGCTTGTCATAAGGCCAGTAAAGAGGCAATAAAGGCATGTGTTGAGGCACTAGATGTTAAGAATAAGAAAAAGACAGAGAAGCAAATTGAAGAGTCTGAACTTAGAAATGAAGTTTCAATATCCGGTGGTGCTACGGAGATGGATGAGGATATGGAAGTCACGGGATCAAAGAGAAGAATTGATCACGGGCCTATGGGTAGATTTGTGGAGACTAATTCACAAGCAAACACTGATTCTACAAAATTTACAAAGCAAGCTAGTTTGGTTGCCTTGATGGACAAGAAGAAAGTGATCGATACGCAACAATATATAGCACGGTGGGCCATTGAGAATGGTATTGCTTTCAATGCCATTCAAAGTGATAGTTTCAAACTAATGACTGAGGCTATTGGGCAATTTGGTCCAGGACTACCTACGCCGAGTCGATATCGATTGAGTGGTCCATGTTTGAAAGCGGAGGTTGCGAGAGTTAAGAACTCCCTAAAGAAGCATGAAGATGAGTGGGGCATCTCCGGTTGTTCCATTATGACTGATGCTTGGACCGACCGTAAAAGAAGGAGCATTATGAACTTGTGTGTTCATTGTAGGGAAATGATCTCTTTTATTTCCTCAAGGGAGGATTCCGATGCATCCCATACGGGAACCTACATATTTGATTATGTCGACAAATGCATTGAAGATGTAGGGCAGGAAAAGGTGGTGCAAGTTGTCACGGATAACGCTTCTAATAACATGGCAGCTGCAAGTTTGATGGAAAAGAAGAGACCCAATTTATTTTGGACTTCTTGTGCCGCACATACTGTGAATCTTATGCTTGAAGCAATTGGTAAACTTCCAAGGTTCAAGAGTGCAATTGATAAGGCAAGGGCCTTAACCATATTCATATATGCACATCACTCAACCCTAAGCATGATGAGAAAGATGACAAAGAAACGTGACATAGTACGACCGGGTGTGACACGCTTTGCTACTAATTACCTTTGTTTGCAAAGTTTGGTGGAGAAAAAGGAGCAACTACGACATATGTTTACTTCAGAAGAATGGGCCCGGAATTCACATTCTAAGAGTGCAAAGGGAAAATTGGCATATGCGACAGTTGTCAGCATTTCCTTTTGGAAGTCTGTGAACTCTTGTTTGCTTGTTTTTCATCCATTGGTGAAAGTACTTCGTCTTGTTGATAGTGACAGACCATCTATGCCATGGTTGTATGGAGAACTTCAAGCGGCGATAAGAGAGATCAAGGAAGACGTATGTAGTGGACTTGAAAAGAATTATAAACCGATACTTGACATAATTGACAGTAAATCCAAAGGAAGACTTGATTCCTCTTTGCACTTGGTGGGTTACTTGCTTAATCCGTACTACTTTGCAAAGAATAGGGTAAATATAGGAGATGATGCAACTATAATGGAAGCATTTCTTGATTGTGTGGAGAAGTTCTTCCCCGATGATTTGACCACTCAGGGGATAGTGTCTGATGATGAATTGATCAAGTATAAGAAATTGGAGGGAATGTTTGGAAGAAAACAAGCCATTTTTTCTTATGAAAGTAAAGGTGTCAATGAGTTCAATCCAGGTAAGTCTTAACTTCTAAACTCCTAGATCATTTTTTAAATTTTTTATTCATAAATGGGAATTGATTAGTATTATTTTTTTTATCATAATGAATGTTAGCTGGGTGGTGGAGTAACTATGGTGGTAGTACACCAAATTTGAAGAAGATGGCAATTAGGATTCTCTCATTAACCACAAGTTCATCGGGTTGTGAGAGGAATTGGAGTACATTCGAAGGGGTAAGCGACTTTGACCTTTTTTTTTATATAATTGTTTTTGGTATTTTTTTTCATCTAATTGGCAATCACAATATTTTGTAGGTGCACACTAAAAAGAGGAATAGACTTGACTCGGAAAGATTGAACAACTTGGTGTATGTTCAATTCAATGCAAAACTTCTTTACAAGAAGCAAAGAGTGAGTAATGATAAAGATGTCCTTCAAGCGGATGATTGTACTAAAGCTCAACATTGGTTGGTTGATGGTGTTGATGACGAGAGTGATGTTGATCCCGTGACCGGAGCAACATGGGAGGTACTTGATCAAGCGGTGGGAGCGGATGAAATGCTTCAACCTAGAAGGAGCACTAGGAATATAAGAGAAATTGATGAGGAAGAGTTTGTGTCGGAGGAGTCGTCCGAAGAAGATGATGGATATGACTTTGAGTCCGATGAAGAAAGAGATGTGCCTCTAGTGGAGGAGCAAGATGATATATTTGAGAATGATGACTGATGAGTGATGTTGCTTCTTTTGTTTTTTGCAATTTGTGTGTGTACTATTGGATTTGAATGGATTTATGATTATAATTTATGATGATCTTTTGAGCTTAAATGATATATTGATTGTATTGAATGGACTTTTGATTATGATTTAGTCTTATATTGATTTAATGGATTTTTACTTTGATGCAGTTTATTTTTGATTGGATTGCAGTTTATTTATGATGATTTTTGAGTCCGATGAATGGATTTTTGCTTGGATTGCATGGCTAAGCTAGCTGCCAATTGGTTGCTTTGATGCATTTTATTATATGTAAATTTAATTATATAGAAAACTGAAATAGTGAAAAGCACTTGGCGTCTTGGTTGATTCATTTATATTGTGTTTTAGTGTTTTTTTTTGTTTTTTTACACATTTATATATGATAATATGATAGGTATTGGATATATATGATTATATATATATATATTTTAAATTAAAAAAACTCAAAAACGATTAATACGATTAATCCCCGACTAGTCCCCGATTAATCCGATTAATCCCTAGTCCCCGTGAACCGCCTAGCGTCCGACTAACGATTTTTACAACATTGATTTCTGTTTGTGTTAGCCTCTAGTAGCTTGGAGCCTTGGACCAACCTACAAACATTTTTTCCCTGCCAATCAAAAATTACACCATATAAACTTTTTTTTTGACATTTGATGTTCGTTAAGCTCGGGTCATCATGCGCATGCACAAAATTTTATCACTTCGTAAAGTAAAATAAAAAGGAAAAATATGCGGTACCACCATAAAGACGATATGTAGCGCCGCATACATACATGACCCACAACTCTTACAAAAAAATTATCCGACTAATAAATTCCATCAAAGGGGCTGTCTGTCCCATCTTCTTCCCTCTTCTCACTTCTCGCTAGGGCACACAGACTCGCACACGAACAAGCTCTCTCTGATCTCTCCTTCAAGGTACTATCGCTCTCTCCTCTCGCCCGAGTTGATCTCCGGCTAATCCTAAGTTCGATCTCAATTCGCTCCCGGTTTATATATTGATTCTCGTTCCTGTCACTCTTAAACATGCCGCATTTATTGTTTGCTGCCGATTTTGGGTTTTTACCATGGTTTAGGGTTTTTGGAGGACTCTTTGATTTAACAGTATAACGAGCTTTTATCTAGGATTTTTTCCCCGACCTAGGCAGTGGTGATCATGCGTTTAAACTGTGATTGGTTGCTGAGAAACCTGAGAAGCATAGAAAGAAAATCGGACGTTTCATGTTCCTGATGTTTTCATAAAAATCGAAAGTTCACCTGGAGTAAGCTCAATAGTGTTTGTTTTGGAGGCTTGCTGTGTATCTGTTTATTTGTTGCTTTAGCAATCGAGAAATCTAGAGGTTAATGAGTTTCACTCGATTTTAGTAACAATTGGAGACTAGTCCATTGGAAGTTTGAATGATAGTTCAGTTAGTTTGGCACATTATAAGACATGATCTCTGCTACTTTTGATTTATCTTATCATAATTGCTTTTGTGGTGAAGCGAATTTCTTTGGAAAGAATAGTTATTTATGTGGTCTAATGGAGACATTTGTTTAACGGCCCTTTTGCCAACGAGCAATATTGTCTTTGGACTGGTACTGGCATTTTTTTTAGGATTTACTGGTGTATTTGCTATATTCTTCAATTATATTCCTTTCATTCGAATAGTTTTACATAGATAAAATAAGTGAGAAACAATCAAGGAACATGTATTTGAATCCAAGCTGTAATCATTGTATCTCCAATTTTGTTTTACCAACATGTTAGTAGTTTTTAACTGTATGTTGACTGTCTCTCCCATGCGTATTTATGAGGAAATGATAGGAAACCCACTTCAGACTCTGAAATCATGTTCTGGTGTATATAAATTGGCTGTTTAAATCATATTACAATTTCTGCTTCTTGTAATTTAAAAAGGATGCATTTCTTCCTTTTAAAATCATAATCATAAATCTTTAATTCTTGTTTTTTTTGTTGCTTGCCGCATTCAAGTTTAGTTATATACTTGACTTACTGCTTTTTATTCCATTATTTCCAATGTGTTTAGAGTTTATCTCTGATAATAGTGTTGTCCTTTTTCAGGCTATAAAAGTTACTGAGTAAAAGCTTTTCAAATCAGTCTTCTTCTGTTTATTGACTGTCAAGACAAGGAAGGGTTACTTCTCAGTGAGGAATGATTGTTTGCATGACCTTTTGACCTTGGTGCAATGTCTGGGTTAATTAATGTATTGTCACTTATCTATAACTTTTATTAGAGTATAGAACCATTGGTTGAATATGCGCTTGTCTTTTGTTAGTTGTTAAAATGTTGATGTCGTATCGAGTTATTTATACTGATGACTGAAGATAAAAATAGCCTTCGTATCTTGCTGTGTATTTTTTAGTGTATGTCCTGTTTGTCTTTTTTCTTTGGGTCTGCATGTAGTGTTAGTGAACGTGAGGTAATATATGTAAACTTTGAATCATTTCATCTGGAGGCTGATGTGGCATTTTATGTTTTGATTTAGATTTTCCTAAGTGGTAATGTTTCCTAAACGATAATGGCACATTGCACCACTCTGATACTGCTATTTTCAAGACAACTACCAGACTTATCTTTGATACATGTAGAACATTAGAAGCATCTGCTTACATTTCTGCAATGAATACATGATAAGTTTATTGTGATTGCCCCGCTTCATAATTTGATAAAGGGTGTGCTATGTTTTTTTTTCCCTGGGCGTTTGTCCTTAAAATTTATAGATTGATTACTTGACTGTAATCATCTTGCTGCTTTGATCCATTTAATTGCAATATGATATTCACCTTTGATTGTAGTCTTCTCTAAACGGATCAGCTTCAAATCTTCCGGACAGTAATGGACGATCTTTTGCTACATCCTTTTCTGGACAGTCTGGTGCAGCCACTCCTATTTTTCACCATAGCGGTGGGTTGGTTGTGCTGCAGTTCTTATTTGGTTATTGTTCAAATTTTATTGGATGTGTGGATTTCTTATGCAGGACCCATTCAAGGGTTGCAAAACATTCATGGGAGCTTCAATGTTCCAAGCATGCCAGGTACACTTACATCGAGAAACTCAACAATGAATAACATGCCTTCTGGTGGGGTTCAACAACCTGCTGGGAGCCTCTCTAGTGGAAGGTTTGGGTCCAACAATCTTCCTGTTGCTCTTTCTCAGGTATCATGATCTTCATACCTTGTAACTATCACAGCTTGATTGACACGGAATGTTTGACTTGTAGTCTTGCTTTGGTGTATTTAATTGCTTTCCAGCATCATTGATGTGATTGTTTGTTGTCTTTGTTGCATTTCTGTTTTGTGTCCTCAACTCTTTTTTTCTTTCCCACCTAGCAGTTATCTCATGGAAGCTCCCATGGACATTCAGGAGTCACGAATAGAGGAGGTATTAGTGTTGTAGGAAACCCTGGATTTAGTAGTAACACAAATGGAGTTGGTGTTTCTATTCCTGGGATTCTTCCAACCTCTGCTGCTATTGGTAACCGGAATGCTGTTCCAGGATTGGGAGTTTCCCCAATTTTGGGAAATGCAGGTCCTAGGATTACGAGTTCAATGGGAAACATGGTTGGTGGGGGCAACATCGGGAGGAACATAAGCTCTGGTGGGGGATTATCTATTCCTGGACTTACTTCTCGCCTAAATCTCAGTGCAAATAGCGGATCTGGAAGCTTAAGCATGCAAGGACAAAATCGATTGATGAGTGGAGTGCTTCCACAAGGTATATTAGGTTGAATTGGTGGCTATATTCTATGTGGATTGTTAGATATATGCTCTTGTACTGCATGGATTTTAAATTATGTGACGTTTGCTCGAGGGTGCTTTGCTTGCAAATGAATTTAATTTTTTCTAACTGTAGAATTTTCAGTGTGCTTCTTGAAAACTGAACATGGTAGCATTTGGTCATAGTTAGTGTACCCTTACAGCAGCTGAATTAATGAATTCTATGAATGTTTGAGGAAAAGACATGTACAATGTAGTCTTTAAAGTTCTTATGAGGTCTTTGTAGACGTTAGTGGGATGTTGTGCTGGATAAATGGCTTGAAGATTCTCAAAGGAGGCTTTTTGGTTGTTAATACTCAATGCTTGTTTTCTCAGAATCCACATATTGTTACGGGATTCTAAATGTCACTGCTTTATATCTGTGTTTTTTAAAAGTAGACTTTTATCCTGTTTCTAGTTTAGTGCATTTGGTTTTATGTTTTTACTAATTTCGATAACACTTATAGCTCTACTTCACTTCTATATACAATTAAATGTGTGTCTTTTGCATCCACCTTCTCATCTCTCTCCTTATGCCAGTTGACATAAATCATCAAGTGATAGTTTTTAAATTTTTTTTGTACAATGCTGTGTTTGTTTTCTTGTAATGAACTTGCTCTCTTCCTTGGGCTTTATTGGACTGTCGACATTTTGAGATATTACTTATAAATGATTTCTTTATAGTCAATGTCTCTCTTTTTTGGCGTAGTAGGTCCTGGATGTAATGGTTTAAGCCTTCTGGGATTCATTTGCTTTGAACCACAATGCACATCATTTTTTGTTTCTGTTATGACTCATGAGTCATGAGTGAATGATTCCAGCACATTTTGTTATATGTGGTCTTCTAGTTAACTTAGAATCTCAGACGAGTGTTTAGGCACCTGGGCGCCTAGCAAACCTCCATGTGAGGTGGCTTCAAGAAAGCGCTGCTAGGCGCTCCCCTCTCGAGCCCAGTTTACAAGAAGAAGTTTGTGGCCATTTGGTTGACTTAGAAGTTAGAGTATGTCATATGTTGTGCTGAATATCCTGTTTTAGATGGAACAATGCAATCAAATATTACTCTGAAAAGCACATGCTTAAATTCTGTTGAAACATGTGACCAGATGACTATGTGGATCCGTCACAAACCCTATTACAGAAAGTGTGTTTGTCACACGAGTGCTCCATGATTTACATCTTATATGGTAGTTTTTGGACTCATGGTGTCAAGCCATGTTGGATTATGGATGATCAACTGCTTTTTGGCTTGTTAAAACTGTTTGCATTTCATGTGCTATTCTATTGACTGCTATCAGCTATATTTACATTCCTATGGGTTGCATTTTATCATTTTGGTGCCATGAATTTTATATGCTGATACAGGATCATCGATATCCTAGTGGGATGACACAACAATTTTATGTTTCCTATACAACGAGTTTACTTACAATCACCAATCATGGTGGAGATAGTGTAATTTAACTTCTGTCTTTTATGTGTGTTTCCTATATGCTGAACTCTTGGTGTGTCATACATTCATGCACATTAGGTTCCCACATATAATATGGTTAAAGTGATGATTTGCATATGTTTGTAAATGAGATTTTCTTCGCTCAGGATCTCCGCAGGTAATTTCTATGTTAGGCAATTCTTATTCCGGCGCTGGAGGGCCACTCTCTCAAAGCCATGTTCAAGCGGTGAACAATCTGAGCTCTATGGGCATGTTGAATGATGTGAACTCTAATGACAATTCACCCTTTGACATAAATAATGATTTTCCTCAGTTGACAAGTCGTCCTAATTCCGCAGGCGGTCCTCAAGGACAATTGGGTAATTCAGAAAGATTTTGCGATTTGGTTTTGGTTAATCCACTCTTTCGTTTGACCATAAGTAATTTGGAAAACGAAAAATTTCAGGTTCTTTAAGAAAGCAGGGTCTCGGAGTCAGTAGCATTGTTCAACAAAACCAAGAGTTCAGCATCCAAAATGAAGATTTCCCAGCTTTACCTGGATTTAAAGGTGCGCATTTGGCAACTAACGTAGTGGGTGATATGATACAACTTTTACTTTTTTTCTTTTGTGTTTGTGTGTTTACGCTTTTCCATATCTATTTCCAGCAAGCAGAGAAAACTTTTGAGTGTGTATTGAGTAGGTATTTGCTGGAGGATATTGACAAGTTTACATTTAGTTTTGAGGTTTATACATATTTGCTCACATCTATGAAATGAATTACAAAAACAATTATTTTTCTGTGTTGTTTAATGTTGTCTGATAAACATTCTATGAAGTTTCAAATAGTGCATCTTTTAATAAAAAAAGCTCATTGGCCTAAGCAAAGAAGTTTTCACAATATTATTAAATTTGATGGCTTAGAATTTAAAATGCTTTCAATCATGATTGCTGAAGCCCAATGCATTCTTTCCTTGGATGCTGATCTTTTTGCTCTACATATAAACTATTGTTCTGTTGCCTCTTTTCAAAAAATTCAGCCAATCATCATTTTACGATATCATTAGATTTTTTCAGGTGGTAATGCCGATTATGGTATGGATTTGCACCAGAAAGAACAACTTCATGATAATGCCATGTCAATGATGCAACCTCAACATTTCTCTGTAAGTCTTTAAATTTGAAAGAACAAAAGAAGCTCCATACATATAATCCATTGCTAAGCTATGGATTTACATGGACTCAATGCACGTATAGGTGCTGATGCTATGGTTATGTGTGCGCCTTGTCTCACTATGCTCCATTTGCAGATGGGGAGATCTACTGGCTTCAACTTGGGAGGATCTTTTTCATCATATCGTCCACAGCAGCAACAACAACAGCAACATACTCCGTCTGTCAGTGGTGGTGGTGTCTCTTTTTCGTCTGTAAACAATCAAGATCATCTCCACAACTCAGATATATTCCCATCTTCGAATTCGACATATCATTCGCAGGTGAAAATATGGTGTTTTGAACATGTCTTCCAAGTTAAATGAGGTTGTTTCTAGAGGCTTTATTGTTTAATTTTTCTTAACCTTTATAACATTGCTGGAGCCTTTTCAACTCTTGTGCTGGCTAAAATCTGTGTTTTTGTTAAAGGAACTTTTGCTGGCTAAATTATTTTTGGCTTTAAAAGGAGAAGGGGAAAGGGTGAACAGTTGGCCTAGTGGTAAAGTTGCTGCACTGCAACCTCGAGGTCTTGGGTTTACTTCCTAAATTAGCGTCTCTGCTATGCATGGCTAAGACTCTCTATATCTTACCCTTCCCCGAGCATGCCTTTAGTGCATAAGCCTTGTGCACAGGAGTTGACTTTTTCTAAAGGAAAAAAAAAGAAGCTGCAAAACTGAAGATATTTATGGCTTTTGGTGTTAACAACTTTCTGTTAATATATTAGTCTGTTATCGTCTTTGTTTCAGGCCAGTGGACCTCCAGGAATGGGACTAAGACCTCTGAATTCTCCTAACACTGTTTCCGGTATTGGTACATATGACCATCTTATTCAGCAGTATCAACAACAGAATCCATCCCAGTTCAGATTACAACAAATGTCGGCCGTAAGTCGATCCTTTAGGGACCAGGGAGGCATGAAACCAATGCAGGCAGCGCAATCTATTCCGGATCCCTTTGGTTTGCTTGGCCTGTTGAGTGTTATCAGGATGAGCGATCCTGATCTAACCTCACTAGCTCTTGGAATTGATTTGACAACTCTTGGGTTGAACTTAAATTCAACGGAGAATCTCCACAAGAATTTTGGTTCACCATGGTCTGATGAACCGGCCAAGGGTGATCCAGAGTTCACCGTCCCTCAATGTTATTATGCTAAGCAGCCACCCCCTGTACATGTGTGTTCTGTCGTATATTTTCCTTTCCTCTTAGTTTCTATTTAACTATCAATTTTTTTTATTGCTCATTTTTTTTTATTGTGTGGTTGCAGCAAGTCTATTTTACAAAATTTTCTCATGATACATTGTTTTATATATTTTACAGGTTAGTTTCTCTTTTTGATAACTTTTGTTTGTATAGTGCACATTTTATGATTTTTAAAACTTAATTCTCTTGCCCCTTGGTGCAGCATGCCGAAAGATGAAGCGCAACTGTATGCTGCCAATGAACTGTATGCTTCACTTCTCACCGGCCTCACAAATGATTTATTAGTTTTCTTTTGAACTTTCTTTATGCACATTTATTTTCAATGATTATGAATATTCTTGATTTTATTAGTAAGAATTGTGGCATCATTTATTCTGCATTTTACCTGTGTTTGGCAGTCAAAATCGAGGATGGTTATATCACAAAGAGCATCATTTGTGGTTTTCACGGGTTGCCGAACCACTTGTCAAGACAAACACTTACGAGAGGGGATCTTACCACTGTTTTGATCCCATTGCGTTTGAAATAGTCCGCAAGGTCTGGACTTCATACCTGTCGCTTACCTTTGCATTCATTTGACATTTCTATCAAGTTTAATCGTTTTCCCTATGTTTTTACATTTGTTTGTGGTGTTTTGCAACATGGATGCAGGATAATTTTGTGCTCCATTACGAGATGATGGAAAAGAGACCGGCTCTACCTCAGCATTAACAATTTTTTTCCTAGTTCACAATGTACATTTTCGGTTGTTGAACATTGATTAGAACGTAAGTCAGCATGCACCATTAATATTTTCCAGAAATTTGTCGATTGTTAGCAGTTGTCCCCCCCTTATCATATAGTGGTCATTGTCAATCAAGCATTCTTATTTCATGCATCTAAGCATCTTATTTGGATTACTGGCTGATTACAGGCTAGGAAAAATAAATGTAACTTGTTGCAACAGCTAGATTGTTGTGTCCAATGAGTAATCTAGGCGGTATGGTTGCCGCGCCCCTTGTCAAACAGTGAGCTATTAGTGCATACTAAAAACGGCGGCCAGTAGATTAATCAAAAGTACGCCTTTTGTTGCGCATCAGAAGTTAATTGAACTACTTGGTAAACTCCATGTTGCTGGAATCTTCGGAATCGGACCCGATTGATGGTGGGTGATGGTGGTATACAACCAATAATTCGATGAGAAAAGGTTTAGGGCCGGTTTACATGTAGTCCCCGGCCCTTGTATAAACAACCTACAAAGATATGCTTGAAAATTTTTCCCCAGGTTGGGCTGGCTTTATATTGATTTTCCAGTCCGGGCTTTAATGCTTAGGTAATAAAAATCCAGCCCAAAGTTCCATTGGGCCCATTTCAAGCCCGTTCTGGCTAGGCAGCTACATGCGCAACTTGAATGATCCAGCCCACCTTTTTCCGCAGGCCCGGCCCATGATTAAACACTAAAGAAATGCTTAAAAAGTTACTGAAAATTCCAAGTCGGTCCACTTTTGAAACTTTAGTCAAAAAAATTTTCTCTCTAAGGTATCATTAGTATGCTAATTACTTTATTTCCCTTACTATGTCTTCTTCCTCCCACAACAACTACGTCTCTCTCTCTCTCTCCTTGCCGTAACCTGTTGGAATCTAACCTAAAATGAAGGCCACAAAACCATGAACATATTTTGACCCTCCATCACCACCAACAACCATCCGTTTGTTCGAAAAACAATCGGAAAGTCACAGCCACCTAGAGGAAAAAGTCTCAGATTCAGTCGATTCCGGTGATGGTTCGCCACACCACCACCACCGTTGGACTCTCCTCATCGAGACGCACAAGGCCCAAGCACTCTCAGTCCAAATCCACCCAAAAAGCAAGATCCGAAGTTGACACGTTTTGGTCGCGTAATGTTAAGACAGTAACATTAACGCTAGCCATGAAATATTAACATTAACACTAGGATTTAAAACTAATGTTACTGTATCATGAATGCAATTTCACACAATAAGAGTTATCAACAAGTTCTTGTGAATGCAATTTCACACAATAAAACTAATGTTACTGTTTTGAAATAGAAACATTACAATGTTAACGTTAACAGTATTATATTAACAGTAACAGTAACAGTAACATTATTAACATTAACACAATTAGCATTAACAGTAACATTAATATTGTATTCCATTGTTTTAAAAAGTAACATTAACTAATGTTACTGTTTTGAAAAACTGCTGTCACCGAGAGGAAAAGCTTTAGATCTGACCGATTCTGACGACGGTTCGCCACACCATCACCATCGTTGGACTCCCTTGACAGAGGTGCAAAATGCCCAGTCATATTAGGGCCAAAATGATCACCAAAAAGAAAGACTTGATTTTGTGACAGAGATGCAGTAGAGAGAGAAAGATGAGTAATGAGAGAGAAAGAGAGATATGATATGTAAATCTAATTTAAAAAAGAGTAAATGTGGCATCATAAAAAATTAAAAAAATTTTAAGAATTTTTTTAAAAATTAGACTTATAAGGGATAAAGGTTTTTGTAGTGCATCTAGATGTCCAACAATTTTGAAAGTGGTATTAACATGTTATTTTTCAAAAAAAAGTTATAGTCAGGCTGGCTTTGTCTTGATTGGGTTAGCGGGCTTTAAAACCAAGACACAAATCCAAACACAATCAAAAACTAATATTTACTTCGTACATCTTACCTAGGGATGTCCACAGGGTGAGGACCTCTTTGTCCACCCCATACTCGTTAGACAATTCCTTATCCGTTCTCGCTAAATATCTGTTGGGTATTTGAAGATTTGTCCTGATACCTATCAGTGTGGGAAATTCCCACCCATTTATCCTCGGCTGAGGTGATTAAGACATATACTCAAATTGGATGGTATCAAGTTCGAGTCCCCGCTCCCGCTTCCCTATCAAAAAAATGTTAGGATTGAGATTTCTAACATAGTATTAGGACAATCAGTGCAATTGGACGTAACATCTACTCCACTTGTTGAATCTGACATAACTCAGCCCACAAGTGTGGGGAGCGCAAGACTTAAATCCTACATCGATTTATAGTCCAACTCAACTGAGTGATTTATAAGCAAAACTCTACTCCTTATACATCAACATGACCCCATAAAAATGACAAAATCTTGAGGGAAAATCAATGTATCCATAGTGAATCGGAGCTCAAAGAGGACAATATTGAGTTGTGTGAGAGGAAAACTCCCATCTCCAACCAATGTCTTTTTCTAGGCTCAAGTATTGTTAAGCGAGATGGTTTAGAAGAATAAAATCATGCAGGCTTGATGTATTCAAAGTGAACCAATAACTCCAAAGCGAATGATATTGGTGTGTTTGAGTTCAGATTTCTGACATTAATGATTGACAAAGAGATGTTTATAGGGTGGTTGTTAGTTGTCCTTTCAAGCCTGTAATGGTCGTTCATTAATGGCACAACTCAACTTACTATTTTCAGTCTTTTCAGTCACAGATGGAAACGCATTATTTTGGTGTTTGGTGGATGTTGAACACTAGTTGCTATCTTGCTCACTCAAGACAAACTTTTTAAAATTTATTACAAACAGCAAAAACTAGAGCTCATGGAATATATAATTAGTGGATAAATAGAATTTCAATATACATACATACATATATATATCAACATTTTAGACAGCATATATGCTACCATTTTACTTTCAAACCAACCCAATGACTTTGAACTTTAAAATGACCTGTCCAAATATTGCCGTTTGCTTGAGCATGTATTTGAGATGTGGTGTCGGTTGACATTGGAAGTAGAATTATCCCATGACTATTACCCAAAACCTAAAAACATCGTTTAAGAGAGAGTGGGCCCTTACTGCACTTTGACATGAAAATTTTTTTGCAGACTTTTGCAGCAAGTGGCTCAAATCCTTAAATGATTCCAAACAAACACTTGAAGCACATAGAGAGTGGAGTCTGCGGGGTCAGGGCTTTAAATTACAGCCATATTTATTTATTTATTTATTTTTTTAAAAAACAATTATGACTGTTTTGATCGAATTTACGATTCCAACGGTATATTTTTTGACCCAAACAAAAATCAAATTTGTATCAAGTCGTTTGAGATGGTATGAACATGTTCAACATAGAGATACCGGTGCGATGGTGAGAAGAAATGAGAGAATTTGTATTGGAGAAAGTATGGAGCGACGAGGAAGACCTAAAAAAATGACGTGAAGTAATAAGAAATTATATTAAATTAGTAGGAGCGGATGAATATATGGTCTATGATAGAAATGAATAGAGAAAATGAATACAGTTGGTAGATGCCTATTGATGTTCTCAAAAACTCATCTAGCCGATCCTAAACTTTTGGGATAAAGGCTTTGATGACAATGATGCTCTAACGGTCCAGAATTTTCACGGTGAATTTGATTTTTTTTTAGACAAAAATATATGATTGGTTTCATAAAAACGATGAAAATATAAATACAATTTTTTGAAATAAAAATTACTGCTTCTTCTTATAATACAGTTTTTTTTTGAGAAGACTTATAATACAGTTATATAATGATAATAGCTTCTTTTTATATCTATACATAGTTGTAGTTACTATATATTGGATTTGAAAAGGGATAATGTTTGAGACCCTCGAAAAGTGACATTCTAAAAGACCCTAATTTAATATGGAGTGTTGGATGTGAAGTGGATCTTACATATATATTTTTAATCAATGGTTATTTTAATATCACATAAATTTGAGAAATTTTTGGAGGTCAAATTTTGAAGATCTCTAACATTGTCCGTTTGAAAGATAATATTTTCTTAGAAAATGTAAGAAAAAAGATTACTCATGGAAGGTTCTCTTCTTAATTTAGCTGCAAAGCTGGTCAGGCGTTATTGTCTTTTGTTTTTTTTTTTTTTTTGGTCTTGACAACAACAATTGCAACGGAGACAAACAAGGCATTAACTCCTCTCTCTTATAGTTTCATTTTCTGTGTAGTTCTTGTCCGAATCAATGCACCAATGGAATCAACTTTAAGAGTCCAGTTGCGCAAACACCATTCACAAGAAAGAAACGAAGCCGTTTTTCTATGCCTGCTTTGATATTGAACAATGAAAATGAAGTGCGATTTCATGGACCACATTGGTCTGGAAAGTAGGAGCCAGACACAATTATATATGGATCAATCCACATATATTCACATACAGAAATAGTACAGTTATGCGTGCATTTATATACAAAGCACAACATAAATAATGCTTGAGACCCTTAAAAAGTGACCTTCAAAAGACCCACATTTAAAGTGAAGGGTTAGATGTCCAGTGAATCCTACATGTGTGTTTTTAATCAATGACTATTTTAATGTCACATAGATTTGGGGGACTTTTGGGGGTCAAATTTTGGAAGTCTCTAACATTGTCCATTATTGTAAAATTGGTCTTCGCAAACAATCATATAATAGAGCAACACACAAAACAACAAAACAATAAAGAGAATGAAGAAGAACATAAGGAATTACGTGATTTGACAAGAAGACTACGTCCACAAAGTCTGCGGTTGTTTTCAATATAGGAATTTCAATAGTACATTTGGCCAGGGATTATACCCTTATATACCCACTATCTAAGTACCAAAAAAATACAATTATACCAGCTCGACTGGTACACTATGCTCTCCTCTAGCTCACACAACTTCTCCTTTCTTTAGAGCTTTTAGGTGTTAAGTAATTCTTTTAAAATAAGCCATTATTTAACGCATATCATAAAACAAGGCTATATACAGGGTGTAAAAGCGAGTCTCGCTCACGGTAAGAAACTCCAACCCAAAAAAATTCATAACACTATAGTGCACTTTGGGCCTCGAGGCCTACATGATTTTAATTTGTAGAGGTATTGTCAACTTTGAGTCTCAAGGCGCACACGATTTTATTCTTAAAATGACATTTACAATAATTTTTTAAATATCGGATTATTGGTTAAATCGGGTATCCAACCTCTCACCAGTAAGATTCAACTTAAAGTACTAGGTTGAACCGTGCCTGTCAAATACTGGTTTAAAATACCAAGCTAAATGGTGCCGGTCAAATACCAGTCTAACGGGCCGATTTTACCGATATTGAATCAGTGTTAAATTGGTTTTACATATATTTTTTTGAAATATATTTTTGAGTTTATAGACGAATAAAATAAAAATTTAATTAATATCCGAAATCTCCAAAATGAGTAGGATTTTTTTAATAATGGCTTTTACAAGAACCTAATACTTTATTTATAAGAGTCATGGTTGTAAAATTCTTGCAATTTTTCGATGTCAGATGTTTGTTGTATGAGTAGAAAAAATATTTTAAAAATACAATTAGTAATAATTGAACTTGGACACTCGAATAGGATATCATAAGTCTTAACCACTAAATCAACTTTATTTTGTCTGGCACATCAGACACTCACATAATTGCACACAAATTCTACCCAAAGAATTCAAACCCTGTCCATCGGATAGAAATACACAAATGATAACCAGCTAGGCTGGCACCAGTGTGTTTAACCACTAAAACAACTTTGATTTTTCTTATGTGTATCCTTTGCAATACATATATATGATTTTTATGGCGCTAAGCCGGTTGAAACAATTGAACCGATTATACTGTATATCAATCAACTGACCAATATGATTTTGATATCGATTTTTTCAAACACGGCTTTGCAATTGAGAGGTTTATAAACAACTTGGGCTGTGTACAGGGTGTAAAACACTAAAATCGCGATTCCGGACTCTACAATTCTCCTTGAATTTCACAAGTCTTAACATTTTCATCTCATGAGTTATGTGATGCCAAGTCATCTCCTTTCTTTCTTTTTTTTTAAACGCAGCAAAAGAAAGGAAATTTTATCAAACAACTAGAATTCTTTATACCTCCTTCAAGAATTAACAATACCAATATCAAATCTGTAAACCCCAAAAAAAAATTAATTTAAAAAAAAAGAGACGGAATTTGTTAAAAAAAAATACATCTAGACTTCCAATACGTTCTCACCTTATTGGGCTATGAAATCCACAAAGGGACTAAACAATAACAGAAGTGATAGGGATTCCAGTAAATGGAATCTCAATCATCCCAGTAATTAATTATGTCCCTTGATTGATATGCATCAGGTTTTGTGGACCCCTACGCTTACATCAATCAATGACCAAGATTGATTACTGGGATGACTGAAATCTCATATATTGGGATCCCTAACATTTTTGAAACAATAATACCAAGAAAGAACAAGAGAATAATAGTGTACAGAAAATACCTTCTTAGAAAGCGAGGGAAAAAAAAAACAACTCCACAGTTTATTTTTTTGAATTTTATTTAACGCATGACGAATGTTGAAGGGTCTTCGTCATTAATCCAGCCATACTTCTGCATGAATGGGTTAGCCAGTGTCTTTGGTGGGTAGCAATCAATGCTGTCTTTCCACACATTTGGTCCATCACCCATGTCGTCTCTCACCACCTCCCACAAACAGCTGTTGCATTTAAACCCTGCACCAAAGCTTATCATCAACACTCTATCTCCCTTCTTCATCCTCTTCTTCGCCTCCATGTACCCCAAAACATACCACAGACTGCTAGCCGATGTGTTCCCGAATCGATGCAGAGTCATTCTTGCTGGCTCTAAATCATACTCGCATAATTCAAGACTCATACCAAGTCCATCGATCACTGCCTTGCCGCCAGTGTGAAGACAGAAGTGGTCAACGCCAGTTCTGAAATTAATCACTGGCCTAGGAGAATTAGACCCTCCTTTGGTTGATGAGCTAATGGTGCTCAATTTTCGAACAAGTGAGACCACCATGAACCGAATCAGCTCCGAGATTGGCAGGATTTTGGGAGCTATGACTCTCAGATTGTCGACGAGGGCTCGCGTTGCGGATTTGGGGAGGGACTTGCCGAGATGAAACCCTTGTCTTCCTTGTTCATCCTCTGTTTGAATGCAACAGTTGTAAGAATCATCTTTGGCTCCGTGGTGGGTTCTGACCAGACACTTGAGCTTCAACATGGGTTTGTGGTTCAGAGCTCGATTGTTTGTCAAAAGAACTGCACACCCACCAGTCCGAAACAGACAATTTGAAAGAATCATTGATCTGTCGTTCCCTGAATACCAATTTGGACTTAAAGACTCTGAAGTCACAACAAGTGCGTACTTGTTCTTGTAAGATTTGAAAATGCTTTGAACAATATTGACAGAAATCAAACTCGCACTACAACCCATTCCGGTGAGATTAAACACCTTGATGTCGTCTCTCATCTTGTAGTGATTCACGATCATGGCAGATAAAGAAGGAACTGCTGATAGCATTGACACATTAACGACAAGAACATCGATTTCTTGAGCAGAAATGCCTGACCTGGTCAGAAGCTTTTGAATGCTATCTTGGAAGAATTCCTCCATCTCGATAATCCCATCTTGAAGAGTTGGGTTTTCTTCTCTGCCATCGAACATGATTCTTGGTGCGTAGGTTTGCTCTCCAATACCAGAACTCACAATGGCTTTCAAGAGGAACTTGTACTCAATGAGACCCAGAGCTTTGTTCCTCTTTATAACGTCTCCAGAGAACTCTGTATCGACCATTCTATCATCACTTGGTTTATAGCATTCGTAGTCCAATATGTAACATTCTTGGTCTCTTTTTCTATCAACCCACTTCCAGATCATGAACAGGAAGTGAAAGACCAAGAATGCATAGATTAACATCAGAAACCCCATTTGAAATCAGAGAAAAGAAGATGAGGAGACAGAGAGAGTGAGAGAAGGGAAAAAAAACAGAGGCAGAGGTTTATATGGCTCTGCAACAAGTGTACAACTTTTGTTTGGTTGGATGGAAAATCATAAAAGCTTAGATTTATAAGAGGAGGGTGTGTGTGAGAGAGAGAGTGAATTTTGCTAAGACCCATTTCAATCGCTCAACCCCCACCAACTGAATTTTGTGCGACTTTCGTGTCAATCTTAATTACAAATTCAACTTCGTCACACCTTAGGCATGTGACAGATGGACAAAAAAATGGTAGTACTAATTATACATAACCAAACATCCCTAATTGTCTATAATACACCTGTCATGTCACATGGGTCAAGTGATGTGTCAATTTTAAAAAAAAAATATGAGATAAAAGATCTTTCTCTTTCTCTCACACACTCTCTCTCTCAAAAAACAAATCTCTGTCATTTTTCTTCACGCTCTCTCTCTTTCTCTCAAACAAACAACGAAACCCATTTTGTAGTTGTCTCATAAACCATCAATACATATCGGTCTTCCATTCACGGTGGCCATCGCGGTAGCACTTCTTTTTCGATTGTCTAGCATATATTGATCTCTCACTCTCATAAATCTTTACTCAGACCCATTTACGCAGCCTCCCTAGATGATGAAACTCATTTACTCAGAGAAATCGGTATTCCGTTCACGACAGTTGTTGCGGATCTCATCACGGAACAAAGAGTTGTCGATCTCCCATGTCGTAGGTTTGTTTATTTGGGGTCTTCCATGTTGTGGGTTTGTGGCTTTGGTGTTTAGGGTCTTTCATGTTGTAGGTATGTTTGTCTTTGCTACTTTTGTTATTTTTGCCTCAGAGCTAGTTGTGATGCTCTCCTCTTTCTTTGGACGTTCAAAACTCTATTCGAAGTGAATAATTACATTATTCCAATTGATATTACACATTGATAGTTTTAATTACATTATTCCAATGTGTAATTACATTGATAACTTTTAATTATAAAACAACAATTTTTAATTACGTTATTCCAATGCGTAATTACACATTGATATTTTTAATTACATTATTATGATCATACTTACACAGTTCACAATATATTGCTCTAACGTCATAATTAAAAATTGTATTCTCAAAATTATATAACAATCTATGGAATCATTAAAAAGACTGCGTTCAAAACATACAAATATTAGTGTGAATCAAATTTGTTTCCTCTTTCGATGCTCTTGACAATATATATGCAATTACATTGTTTGCAAGTCCAATTACACTGGACAAATTTATAACTAACACATTATATTATCTTAATTATATCTCATAAACAGAATGATTACAATACAACAGTGGATAATTACATTATTTTAATTCGGAATTACACATTGATAATTTCTAATTACATTATTGTGGTCATACTTACATATTGATTTAAGCGTTGTCTTGGCTCTCATGGAGGAGAGATAAAAAAATAAGTATGAGAGAGAAAAAGTATATATGAGATGAAGATAAGTAGGAGAGAGAAAAAAGCAAATCTTAGATAAAGTCTTGAAATACGTGAGAGATGAGAGAGAAGCGGGAAAAATAAGCTTGAAAACCTAGCTTATTTCTGACAACTGATCTAGTTGGCATCTGACTTGTACTGCCAACTAGATTATGGAGCTTTATGGACAAAGTTATCTATGGAAGTTTAGCATTTTCCCCAAAAACAACAATATCGACAAAGGTATCTACCGTTGGATTGACTTTTTAAAATACACATATTTGTCCCAAAATAAAGATATTATCACATTAATGATAATCCTTTGGCGGGTATAGGGAGTGATGACCAAAATACACATGTCAAGATGGATCCCAAAAATAGTTTGGCTTCTGATAACTGATCTAGTTAGCATCTGACTTGTACTGCCAACTAGATTATGGAGCTTTATGGACAAAGTTATCTATGGAAGTTTAGCATTTTCCCCAAAAACAACAATATCGACAGAGGTATCTATCGTTGGATTGACTTTTTAAAATACACATATTTGTCCCAAAATAAAGATATTATCACATTAATGATAATCCTTTGGCGGGTATAGGGAGTCATGACCAAAATACACATGTCAAGATGGACCCCAGAAATAGTTTGGCGCCTCTGAGCTTGAGTGGTGATTGGTGAGCAACCGAACCTTTGGGCTTGACGAGGGAAATCTTATCAGAAGAACCCAAGAGCCTGTCAGACAAGGTAAGTAGAGGAAAAGTCTTTCTGTCGCTAGACGCCAAGATTCCTTTGTGTGGAGCTGACCATGCCAATGAAAGAATATCCTTGGCGGGAGGGAGCAAGGGGCGAGTGATGAGAATCCCACATTAGAAGATGGTGGGTTTGAAGTCTAACTTATAAGGGGGGAAGCTCCTATTGTCAACCTGGATTTTCAATAGAGAGTTAGGTTCAAACTTGTGATGCTAGACTTGGGCCCTCATCCAGTGTGATGGGTATTCATCAGCGGGCTAAGCATTGAGGTGGCAAGGCAGAAGGCCAAGTGAGATGGACATGCGTCAGTTCATGACCGGTTCTACCAATTTTTAGGGCAACTTATGTTAGTATAAATAAAACATGACTAATAGGATTTGGGGTTTATCCAGATAATAGATTTGAGAAACGGCACAACCATCAGGGGAAACCTATTGTTTCAATCGGAACTTCAGAGTATTTTTGCTTTGATTTTCTTGGGCTAGACTTGAATCCTACCATAGGTTTTTGTTTAGATTTCAGTGATTTATTGTACTCTTGTTTTGAACAAATTGGGCTAGTGAGGAACCTAACCACAGGTTTTGATCTAGAGATTGTATTAAGGCTTCTTCGTGCAACTTCTATTCAATCAAATATATATCCATTTTTCAGTCACTATACTCGAGTATTGCTCATGTCTTGTTCTTATTTGGAATTGTTGTTCTTGTTCAGGATACTTTGGATAGATTAGAGTGGTTTGGTGTTGAATTTGGAATCGGATCCTCATAACATGTCTTCTCTAATTCCCGCTCTTATTCCATAGAATACTAAACACAACCAAACCCAATACTTTGTGAGTCTATGGATAACTACTACAATTCGTATTCAAAATCCGATGAATTGTCTCCTCGATCACGAGAGATCGATTTTGAGAACCTTGCTTCCATGAGAGGACCAATAAAACGGTTCTAACTACAAGACTAGGTGCTTGTTTGGCAAAACTTATAAGCGGAGGGCATAAGCGCTACCAAACATCTCAAGTAAGCTAGTTTATAAGTTAGCTTAAAAGCTCTAATAAGCTCCAAATTAAAATGTATTTTAAAGCGTATGTTTGTTTTTTCTTCTTTTTCATTAAGATAACATTATATATGATATATAAATTAATTTTTTGTATAAAGATATCTTGTACTTTATATGTATAAATTTCTAGTTTTCGTTATTCATATATAAATTAGTAAAGCTCTATGACCTCTGTCTGTTATCATTTTTTGTGTGTAAAATTAAAACCCCTTTCACGGCACAAAACTAGAAAAAGCAACTTCTATCTATAATACATAATTTGAAAGAGTAACTTGTATCTATTGCACCGAAATCCACCATAACGAGCTACGATATATACCCATCTAAGTTTTTGCACTTATTTATTGGCCGGCTATGAAGAATTAAACAAGAGATGTAACACTCACACATGCAAATCATTCATGACACATTAATACAATTTGCAATATATAGATATATAAATATATGCTTGACAGTAACAGAGCAACTCATGGTGGTTGCTCTACCAAATCTTAGGACGGCCAAGATAATGCAATATGATTAAAGGCGATATAATATATGTACAACTAAGTAGGTCAGATATTCAAACGACGGCGTTTTGTGGCAACACCGCTATTTAATTTTAATCAATCACTTTTCTCAAATTCATGCAAGCAATTTAATTGGAGGTAAGACCAACCCATGTGACATGATATTTGGGTGCCCAACTTGGAATTTAAGGCAGTTGTATACATTATCTTATCTAGGTGGCGCACGGGCCTGATAGTCTATGTTTATACCCAATGTCAAAACAACATGTTTATACGGCATCGTGCTCGGTTAACACAAAAAATATCGACAGATGAAGTTTATATGTTATCATTGTTGATTAACACAAAAGATATCCAAAGAATAAACATATACCACACCCTATACAATCAAGTATATTATCCATTTGGGATTGTCTAGTTTCTGTGAATACATCGGGTCCGCACAATTTTGTTTCTTGTAAGTCTAAAAGTTGGCTAAGCTCAACTCACAAAACGAAGGAAAATGTTTAATTGATTGTTAAGGATGAGTTTGTCCTTATAAAGAGGAATATCACACATCTTTTTATCTATGTGAGACTTTTAACAGGATATATGGTCACATTAATTCGGTTGTACCACATTACTAATTATGTTGTCTCGCTTTAGTCGTTTAAAGAACATACAACATAAATTAAAAAAAAATATGCCACAAAAGTAAATTTTTAGTGTTGAATATCAACTAAACATGCATTGTGCACTTATGGCATGCCATTATAATCAATCAGCTTAACTACATTAAGCTGATTGATTATAATTTGCCTCTTTTGATTAGACATGCCATTATCCCATAAAGCAGTGACGTGCAACTTGACACTTTCGAGATCTGCAATGGAGAAAAGATAGCCTCTCGTCGTGGCTTGGGGACATAGAAAGTACATTGGATTGAGAGAGAGTTTAAGTACCAATAAATGAAGTGACGAATGGCTTTGATTGAAAAAAAATAAAATAAAATTGGATTTTTAGAGTGCTATTGATTTGCTTTCACAACCTCCTTATCGGCTAATTAATAAGAGCAGTTGGTGTGAATTGTGATCCTACTCGTACGAATTCTCATCATGCATGCTTCAACTTGACTTTTAATTGGCCTCAACATATAGGATCACACAATCTTTTTGACAGGAACTTATGCACTTTGAACTGCTACATAAATTTATTTCAGAAAATTATCTCACATCTCCCCCTTTAAATCTGTGTATCTAATATCTTGACTTTTCCCCTTTTCAATTAGGTAATGACTTAAATGTGATTTGACATAAATATTAGATAAAAGACTGAAAAATTCCGGACCACATGAAAAAATCTCATAACTCTCATCATAGATCAATTGAGACATGGGCCGAGGCTTTATGTGAGAAGATAACGTAAGGTGATATTCACACACGTTGAGCTGCACAAGGACTCATCTTGTAAATTGCAATAATGAAAACATTTATGAAATTTGAACTCATGACCTCCTATTTGGACTAAAAATTATCAGAGTCAAGTTTACCATCTCAATTCTCAACCAACGACCCATTGCTCCTTAAAACGTAAACCCTAAATTATAAATACGAAATTCTCTCTCTTCAACTTTAATATGAGATTTGTGGCAAAAAAAATTCATGATTTAAAGAGTTTTGAGTGGGAATTACAATCCATTAAAACTAAAAGAATTGTAACCCTCCCAACTCATATCCATTTGGACGTCTCAATTTGACTAATTACATCAACATTATTGGGCCCATCACATTCGACAGTACTGTGGCAGTCTGGCAGACGTTGACTATATTAGTATGAGCCCACCTATTCGGTCTGATCAAGTACCCAAAATAAATTTCACGCGGTCACGGTCATCATTTTTGGACATATTGACTTTTAATTCTCTCGTATAGTCCATTACTACAACTAGTTTGTATTGCTACCTTAAGTGTTACTGTTTTAGATAATGAATAAAACACAGTATTATTAGTGTATATTACTACTAAATATACAACATAGTTTTACAGTATCATGATCAGGTAATAGAGGAAGAGAGAGGGCATGTATTGGACTCACTATTTACGATCTTATAATGTTATCATGAGTTCATATTCACAATGCAAGGCAACATTTTAGGAGCAAATTGATTGTGTGTCTTCATCATGCATGGTTATGGCAGTAAAAAAGTTACCCGAAAAATCAAATCAAATGATCGATTATTTTCAACAAATATTTAGTGAGAACGACCGAATAACTGAAATAACCATTTGAGAAAACAGTTAAATTCTTGTTAAAATACCGAAAAAATTATCAAAATTGACTGTTTACACTCCCATGCATGCATGGTAAGGTCGTTTTTAATGCTAATCTATCTAGCTAATTGTATTGTCTATACTAATGACCCACAACACGCATGTTAGACCGAACTTCAACGGCAAGTTGGTTGACTTGTTGAAGCAGATGGATCGCATTTGATCAGTTCATTTGCCTAACAATGCAACTTGCATGTGAAATATTATTCTCAATACTGATATCTCACATTGCATTCGCATAATTCCAACCGAGTGATATATACTTGCAACTCTCACACATGGACGCGTTTTCTAGGTCTAAGAATCATTGATGACAATTCATGAAGAACAAATTTGTGTAAGTTCATGATCCATAACGGACAATATATGTTTGGATTTGGATTTGGATTTCTGAAAATTATATGCTTACTGTTTGTTTCATGATAACAACATATGCCTTATCTATATATATACAATCCTAATAGTCAAATTGCGCGTTAATTATATGGTGCACCTACTAATTAATGATAACAGTGTTTAGCCTCTGTAGTACGTTAAGCATTCATGACAATGTCAGGGAGAATCGGATACCATATATCTCATCGTTGACATCTGGCTAGCACTAATGGTTGGAGGATTAACTTGCAAGCAAAGTAGCAACTTGTGGCTTTCATCATAAATACCTTGTTTTGACTTAAAACTTTGGTCGTGAAATACTACTTTGTTATTATTGTCGTTGATCAAGTCCTTGTTACAATATATATGTTGAAAATATTTACAATGACGTTCATGAATGGTCTAAGAATCAAGACCAACCATAATCAATTCTGCTGAAAACCACAGACAGCTCCAACGCTCCATCGACCAATTGCTAAGTCTTCAAACTTAATGCCTTAGGGTTCAGGTATGTCAGATAAGGAGAAGAATGAAAGTCATGAGTAGCAATACAAAATCATCGACCATATTCATTTTCCAAGTTCGGAGAGTCAAGTCTTCACTTAATAGCTCAACCACTGATACATAACACGCCCTTAGTTTGCAGTTATGATAAGTATCCTAACAGCGGATATCCCAGTTATCTCAGTTGTTGAATTCTACGCATAAGATTTCATATGCATCATGTAGGACATGTGGAACCACGAATTCACTTAGATTATGTGCATCCAAATCAACAGCAGAGATAACTGAGATACTAACAGTTGAGATATTTATCATTTTCGTTTAGTTGGCAGTTATGATCGGGATCCCAGCAGCTAGTATCACAGTGATCCCAACTGTTTAGTTGTACGCACAATATTTTATATGCATCATGTGGGACTTGTAGAACCCACGAATTCACTTAGATTATGTGCATCCAAATCAATAGTTGAGATAACTGAGATACCAACTACTAGAATCTTTATTATTTTCGCTTTTTAATTGCATGGACAATATGAGCAGTAAAAATTGGTTGGATGTTACGTACATTACATATGCAGTGAACCATGTTGATATTAGATATATGTAGCTAGGATTCTTCTTCTAAAGAGGATAAACATTATTAATTAAATATAGGGGCGGTTAATAACAAAGTCAGCAATGATCATTAATACAATAGTTATGTCGATGGTGTAGGGTACTATACATTTTGGTCATCGAATTTATTTCTTCTAGTTAATCTACTTAAGAAGTTTAAACAAAATTGGAAGGAGTTGGTTGGTTTGAGTGTTTTAAAGAAACTTTCTTTTACATGCCGTGGATCAGATGATCACCTTCTTTTAAAGAAAAAGTTACATTAATAATAAAACAAGTATAGGACAACTGAGACGTGATCAAGAAACTCAAATCTAACCCAAACTCAAGCCAATCCGGGAATAAAGTCCGGTTCCTCTCACCTAGAATCAGACCTCGCCGTATAGGGTTTCAATAATATACCGAATGAAAAAAATATGGAACGGGTGACCAAACAATTAAAAGAAAAATCCACGGATTGAGAAATGAGAATGCATGCTTGACAAAAGAAAAATCGGTTATTCATCCGATTGCATAAATTTGTCTTGGCAATTTTCATTCTTCACAAGTTGATACACCAAAGGGGAAAAACGTAAAAATTCAAAGATGCCTATTCTTTGTATTCATCTTTAAGATCTAATTACAGAGAATGAGATTCATTGGTTTCAACCATTGTATGAACTCATCTAATGGTTCAAAAGTATCAAAGCAGGTGCTTGGTTGCTGTGAATAGCTCACAATAGTTACCTTTTGCTGAAGGGAAACAAAGAGATCCCACCCAAGTCCAATAAACTGTCGGCAAGAATCACATGAAACAACTCATGCGGTTCTTAGTGTTTATAAAAACTGCATGATGTTGTGGTACTGTATTTAACACATGATATTGTATTTAACAAAAATTATGGTGTATTTAACCGCTCCAAAAAAGAAAAAGAAAGAGAGATGAGATGTTGCAGTGTATTCCCATTTCTCAATCTATTGGGATTGCAGAAACAAAAATCATAATTTTTAATCTATTGTGGTTATTTTGAACATCTTGAGTTTAAAGGGGATGTTAGAGATAAGATGACAATCAAACTAGTTGACTATTTGAGATATATGAGTTTAAGTTTGTTTTGTATTTAGCTATAAATAGAGATTTATAAGTTAAATACATATAATGAAAATCTAGCCTAAAGGATTTTACAATGGATGTAGTGGATGTAGGTCTTTCATGAGACGGAATCACTTTATGTCTTGTGTTCTGTCTACTTTATTATTTATTCTTCATTTATGTCAATTATATTATTCATTTATTCTCATACACTCGTGTAGCCGATCCCAAACTTTTGAAATAAAGGCTCGAATGAGGATGATAATTTCTATCATGTTATCGGAGCCTCAGGCCAATGTCGAGTCTGGGTTCAAGGAGGGTCGAATGGGGTTATGTGTTCGAGTGGGGGAAGTGAGATTATTTTCTGAAATAAATGTGTGTGGGTCCAAGGAGGGTCATCCAAAGGCACAATATCTTAGATGGACTGTCATATATCAGTGTAAGAAAATCCGAATTCTGCATCCACAAAGCCAAATGCCTCTGGAATAACTCCATCAAAAGATTTTTTGTGCACTCGGATGAGAAAACTAAAAATAAATACTAAAAAAAGCCATTATTTAGATAAACTAGTAGATCAAGTAGGAGATGGAGTGAGAGTATTAATCAAGATGGTCATAATGGTACCATGCTACAAGCAATGTGTGAAGACTATAGGAGTGATAAGGATGATAGGAGAGATAAGGAGGAATTTACCACACACATGGTCAGGTCAAGCAATCCTAGTGAGAGGTTGGGTTCAAGTGAGACTCTCTTATGTCAAGTGATAAGTCCATGTGTAGTACCCGATTTTCGTCCGGCTAAAATACAAAAAATACAAAAATGAGAAAAAACACAAAAATGCAAAAAACACATTTGTTGTACCTATAAGCCCATAAATATTCTCTTTCTTGGATTCTTAAGCCCACAAATACTCATATCTTAGCCCAATTTATACCAACCTATATTCAACATTTGTTGGCCCATTTCATGAAGAACTAATTTGCTTGTGACCACTACCATCTTGACCAATGTCTTGATTATCATTTGAAAGCCCACCACATGATTTGTCAAACCCATTACTATTTCCACCTATACATATATACACATATATGTATATCTCTCTTGACATCATTCCATGCATCACCATCATTTTAGTGCAAATTGATGTGCAACTCCACTTAAATTCAATGGTGGTGACTCCATTTACATTCAATGGTGGTGAATCCACTTACTTAGTGCAAATTGGTTATTCAATGGTGGTGACTCCACTTAGGTTGCCATGGTTGGTCATTCAATGGATGGGTAGCTCCTAATTTCCTATAAATAGAGAGCTAAGGGAGAGAGCTAAAGGAGGAGAGCAAGATAGAGAGCTAGGGGAGAGAGCTAAGGGAGAGAGCTAAGGGAGAGAGCTAAAGGAGGAGAGCAAGATAGAGAGCTAGGGGAGAGAGCTAAGGGAGAGAGCTAAGGGAGAGAGCTAAAGGAGGAGAGCAAGATAGAGAGCTAGGGGAGAGAGCTAAGGGAAGAGAGCAAAAATAGAGAGCTAGGGGGAGAGAAAGAAAAAGAGAGAAAGAAAAGGGGAGAAACTTCTTGCTATCAAGTTCATCAATCATCAAGCTTTCCTGTTATTTTTTTTTGCTACAACAATCTTCTCCAATGCGAGCCTCTACAATCAAGGACTTCAAACTGCAGGATTTTCAAGACCCTAATCTGTCCGAGATTAGCAGACTGCTTTAAACTTTGAATTTTGCTCTGAAATTTTGATATAGTGTTTATTGAGGTGTTGTGACATTGTATATAAAATTTCGTTGCATTTCGACCTCATTTGATAGGTGAAATCAGAGTTGAAAAATCTGTGCGCAATGTGTGGTTTGAAAATCTGTTTTGTGCAAATCTTGATTCTTTGATATGTTGTCATTTCAATTAAGGAAATCATAAGTTGATTTCACTTATCTGGATTATGGACCATATTTGATTTCATTTATGAATTTGCCATAAGTTGGCAATAATGGATTAAATTGGCAAATGACATTTTTTCCAAATAATCATTTATACCATAAGTTGGTGTTCAAAATTAAACCTACCAAAAGTTGGTAGAGTATTTTATCATTTACATCATAAGTTGGTATTGAAAATTAAACCTACCAAAAGTTGGTAGTACATATAATCATTTATACCATAAGTTGGTATTTAAAATCAAACTTACCAAAAGTTGGTAGGGCATTTTATCATTTATACCATAAATTGATGTTTAAAATTAAATCTACCAAAAGTGGGTAGTGTATCTCCAAATAAAAACTATCATAAGTTGATAGTAATATTCCAAACCTTTTTTCAAACACTATCATAAGTTGATAAGTGTTATTTCAAACCCTTTTTCAAAGCTATCATAAGTTGATAGTATTTTTCATACCAACCTTTTTCTCAAAACAATTATATCTTGCAAAGAGCAAGTTTCCATAAGATAGCCATTAGATTAATCCGGGTAACCGTTTTTCAAACGGGAGTTGTGGGGTGCCTAACACCTTCCCCACACTCAATCGATCCCCGTACCCTTTTCTCTGGTTCGCAGGTTTTTACGGTGTCCAATTGCACCTTAAATCAATTGGTGGCGACTCTAAACATTTTTCATCCTCCAACGCCGGTCCGCGTCGTGACCCCGGTTGCGACAACTGGCGACTCTGCTGGGGACACCAGGTTTTTAAACCTAAGAGGGTCAAGCCCATATGATTAAACTGATTGGCTACGGTTACTTCTTTTTGTATGATTAATTGTTTGTTTCCTTTATATGGCAGATATGTTGATTTATTTTGTTGTGGTAAAGTATTTGTCATCTCATACATTTACACTCACTGTAGCCTACCAGCTGGGCTCTACCTTTAGTATTAGAGAGGGTTGACCACTATTCTCGTGAGATTCCGTCTCCGCATGGGTAGTGGAAGATATCCTCACCGGATCGACTTCCCTTAAAAGTTAAGGGAGGAGCTTTTGTCCCAATAGTTGGGATTTTAAAAGCAACATGATCTGGGACCTCGCGGAATAGTTAGAAAAACTTACCCAAGCACTTTATAAAGCCCTAGATCCATGTCCGAAACCTCCAGAAATTTAGGTTACCCCGTGTAATGGCATATTCTATTTTTGTGTGATTTATTCATTTGTCGTTGATGTTTTGTTTTACACATTTTTAATTGTAATTTCCATTATTGGTTTCTTCTCATGCATTCACGTAGGCACAGTCATTGTCAAACTAAATAAGTTCATAGTCATGCATGAGAAACAAAAAAGAAAGAAAAAAGAAAAATACCAATTCACTCATGTCATTGCCATCCTTATAGTACAAGATTACAGTTGTGAATTGATAAAACAATGAAAAATGAACAGCAAAAAATACTGGGGCAGTTTTGAGAAAATTGACTCTTAATTTTCTTGTTGATCGAGTTGGAATGGATCATTCTTTGTCTGATTCTGAGGAGATTCATGTTTTGGCTATCGATGACAACCTTGTTGATAGAACGGTCATTGAAAGGTTGCTCAAGATTACTTCCTGTAAAGTGACTGCGGTGGATAGTGGAATAAATAGTACTTCAGTTTCTGGGATTACACGAGGAGAATAATTGTTCTGTTGGGTTTGATAGTTTGAAGATGGATTTGATTATCACCGACTACTGTATTCCTGGAATGACAAGATACAAGTTGTTGAAGAAAATCAAGAGATCGTCTGCCTTGAGAGAGATTCCAGTGGTAATCATGTCATCTGAGAACGTAGTGACTCGATCAACAGATGCTTGAGAGAAGGAGCAAAGGATTTTATTGTAAAGCCAGTGAAGTTGTCAGATGTGAAGCGCTTGAAAGGTTACATGACCAGAGATGGAAACCAAGAGAGATGCATCAACAACAAGAGAAAGCTTCCGGAGACTTGTGATCTATGGTCATTACCACCATCACCATCAGAGCCATGTTCTCCACCATCGCTGGAATCTCTTACCAGACGGTTTAAAAGATCCTGCTTGGATTAGATCCTGACCGTCCGTTATGTACCCTAGCTCACCGTGCAGATATTCGTAATTTCCCGGGGAGTGTGACAGTTTTTTTTTTATTCTTTTATTATTTTTATTTTATCTAGTTGAAAAAAAGGAAAGAAAAAAAAAAGAAAAAAAGAGAAAAGAGTCGTTCTCAAGCGGGGAAATGAACAGTTGAGTGTGACAGTTTTGTTTTTTTGATTATTATCTAGTTGAAAAGAGAAGTAGGAAGAAAAAAATTCGTCCTCAAGCGGGAAAATAACAGTGGAAGGTGACAGTAAAGTGAGTACTGATGTGACAGGCACCGCGAATGTCTTCGCATATGCAGAGCCATCTTCTTCTTCATCTCAATCTCAATCATTTCTGGCAAAAGCGTGTTTTCTCTCTGAGCCATCTTCATCTCTGTCTCCATCTTCACAATCATCAAAAACACAATGTTGACCTAGACGCTAAGTCTTGGTCCAACACTTCCTTCATATTCCATTCGTATAAATATTCAAAAGTAAGAATCAGCAGAAACCAATTTCTTCCTCAAGAAATCTTCAAGGATGGATACTCCTAACTCTCCACCTGCAAAAAGGTCTAGAACTGATGAAGGTTCTACTTCTAAAGAAGATGAAGGTGGAAATGATCTCAGATTCAACCTCTCCCCTATAAGGGAAGACGAATACGAAGACGATCCCCAGGAAACTATCGAATCTCTACAAGAAGCTTTGAGGGAAATCAAAAGAAGACTTAAAAAAGCAACCGACAAAGTTCAAGACTACAAAAGGCAACTTATGGTTTCAAAGCATGCCATACAAGGTGTTCGATATATGTCATGGGGCAGACAAGCAAGTACTCATGACCCAGATAAATTGCACGAAGCAATCACTGAGATCACAGTACAACTTGGATCTGTTGCAGATGGAATAGACAGTGTTCTTTATACCCTAGAATAAAATTCCTGTCCAACAGTATGATTATTACTATGTATAAAGGGCAGTGGTTTGATATTGGGAAGATCTATCTGGCCACGATCTTCAAAGCCAAGGATTTTGTCGAGAAGAAGCCAACAAAGGTGGGGAAGTTATTTTTCCCACGGCTTATCACAAGGTTGCTTTTGTTCAAAAGCATTCGACCTCCTCGGCCTCGAGCCTCTTTGGGATATCAAGTCACCATGCTGGAAAGAAGGACATGGCGTCAGAGCATCAGCCATTTGAAAACAACTTCTGCTGGAAAGAAGCAGACCCAAGAAGGTCACTCAGTATCACCACCTAGTGATTCCTCATCAGCAGTTGCAGCATCTCCACAATCAGATCGCATGCGTGCAGCGATAGCCCGGCTAGAGATGGGGCTACAAACACTAGAAGAGGGACAGCAAAAGCTGGAGCACATGTTGGCCGCAGTCATGGATATGGTACGGAAGTCCAAACACTAGAAATTTTGGGGAGTTATGTTTTAAACTCAGTAACTGGACCAATTTGGAATTGCCAGATTCTGTCAGCAGCCTTCAAGAGTAAAATCCATCTGCACTACCATCTGTGGTCCAGCTCACGGCCATTGATTGGGTTTTAATAATGAGCATGTCTTTACTTTACTTTGATAAATTTCTCTAGTACAGCTTTTGCATGTTCAATGCTTCCAGTTCTCATGTTTTTGATGCTCTGTTACACTCATCATTCCTACATTTATTTGCCCAATTCCCGTGTTTTTGATGCCTTTGTTACATTCATCATCCCACATTTATTTGCCTTTATTTGTCTATCACTTGCAAATTCCAAATCTTGCAAATTCCATTTTGACAGGATTGAAATTGATGATAATGAAAAGATGAACCGAATGAACCAGATTTTGGGGCACCCATTAACAATGTCGAGTTTGACTTGAACATTGAGGATGAATCTGAGATATAGTCAGAAATGTTGAAACAAGTTTAATCAAAAAGAAAAGATAATTCAAATGGATGAGGTTGTTAATTTGGGGTTGGAAATTTGAATTGGTGCAAACTTGGAAGATTAGAGATGAAATAAAGAAGCAATTTGATGCGGGATGTCTTGCTGTGGTAAAATACCCCGAATGATATGGAAATATTGCACCAGTACTGAAGAAGGATGATTGTAATCAGATCACGATGGCACTAGAAGATAAAGAGGAAATTACTTTCATCACTTTATGTGATACCTTTTGCTATGAAGTCATGCCATTTGGTCTAAAAATGCAGGAGATACTTATCAGCAAACCAAGGTCATTCTGTTTCATGATATGATGCATAAAGAGATTGAAGTGCATGGGGATAACATAATTGCCAAGCCAAGTGAGGATGAAGATCACATGATTAACTTGGAAAAGTTTGTTCAAGAGGTTGAGAAGACGCTAGTTGAAGTTGAACCCCTCAAAATGCACATTCGGGACAATTTCAAGAAAGTTGTTAAGTTTTATTGGTAGAAAAAAAAAAAAAAAAAAATTCCCGCTAGAGTGAAAACCCGCAAGGGCGCTCTAGGCAAAAATAGGAAAAAAAAAAGAAAAAAAAGGAAGAATTCTGCTAAAGTGAAAAAAAAACCCTTATGGGCATTTTAGTTTGGGCTGCAAGATGGTTGGATCACGAATCTGTTGAATTGATGAGTATTGCCTGAGTTGACTGTTAACTTGTCTCACATTGACATAGGTGGGAGTGCAAAATTAATTTCGTAATTGAAGGGTTGGAGATCAGTTAATTGGACATGCACCCAAAACTGGGGTAGATTTTGGGGTGCTCTTGATACCATCAGATATTTTACCTTGCTAAGGTGTTAGTTTGGCAGAAATGGAAGGTTCAGAGATAGCCTCATACAAGTCAGTTTTGATTATTGTTAATTGGGTGCACACCAAAATTGGGGCAATTTTGGTACAATCTTTGAATTATCACATATTTCATCTTGAATAAGTTCGGTTTGTCCTTCTTGCCTTTGACCTCCCTAATTTCTTGTACATATTTCATTCTAAAATATTTTATTACCACCCATCCTTTTCAATAAAAATTGTGAGGAAATTCATTTCTTCAATTTTGTGGTTTGTAGTCTCCTTTTACATATCTCAATTCAATTCTCATTTGATACTCCAAGAAACAAATTGTGAGGAAATTCATTTCTTCAATTTTGTTGCTTGTTGTCTCCTTTTCCACATCCCAATTCAATTCTCATTTCATACTCCAAAAATTTATCATTTGCTTTCAATAATTGACAAGCATGGCTATACTTTTGAATTTATCACTGACAAAGTTTTGACAGGAAATATAATGAGTGCATCAGGACAATACTTTTGATAGGAAGTTGATGGATTTTGGCATCCTAAGCTGGAAAGGATCTGAGTGAAAAGCCTGAAGCTGAAGCAGGTGTTAGCAGGAAAGAGAAGCTCACATTCCTAAGCCGTGCAAAAAAAAAATATTAAATTGAATAAAGAAATTCAGATAAATGGGTAGCTTTGAACTCAGATGCGTACGAACATGCAAATTTCAGGGAAAATCATTTGATTATGGGAATGCACATTGGGAAAGGAAAAGAGATAGCCCAAGAGCTAGAATCCAGAATGGAAAAAGGCCTTCACTAATCAGATTAGAGAAGATACATTGAAAGCTCAGTGAGTCAGAAGGTCAACCCTAACAGAGAAACAAATTTGGTTTAGCAATTCGTAATTGTGCGCTTGTTGGAGGATGGCAAAGCCTTGAGAAAACATGCATTCATTCATTCATGAGACATTCATAATTGAGCAAAATAGGTCAGTGCATGCATCATCGCTGCATAAATAAAAATTTTCCAGGCAAGCCGGGAATGACTATAATGATCCCAAGCATCTTTTTCTCAAAAAAAAAAAATCAAAAAATCAAAAAAATCAAAAAATCTTTTCCAGCCAATTCGGGAATGGCTACAATGATCCCGAGCACCTTTTTCTCAAAAAATCAAAAAACTCTTTTCCAGCCAAGTCGGGAATGGCTACAATGATCCCGAGCACCTTTTTCACAATAAAAAAAATCAAAAATAAAAAATTTTCAGCCAAGCCGGGAATGGCTACAGTGATCCCGAGCACCTTTTCACCAAAAAAAAAAATCAAAGATTAAAAAAAACATTGGCCAAGCCGGGAATGGCCTTGTGATCCCGTGCCCCTTTATTCTCTTGCACAAATATTTGGCCAAGCCGGGAATGGCCTTGTGATCCCGTGCCCCTTTATTTTCCTGCACCAATATTTGGCCAAGCCGGGAATGGCCTTGTGATCCCGTGCCCCTTTATTTTCCTGCACCAATATTTGGCCAAGCCGGGAATGGCCTTGTGATCCCGTGCCCCTTTATTTTCTTGCACAAATATTTGGCCAAGCCGGGAATGGCCTTGTGATCCCGTGCCCCTTTATTCTCTTGCACAAATATTTGGCCAAGCCGGGAATGGCCTTGTGATCCCGTGCCCCTTTATTTTCTTGCACAAAGATTTGGCCAAGCCGAGAATGGCCTTGTGATCCCGTGCCCCTTTATTTTCCTGCACCAATATTTGGCCAAGCCGGGAATGGCCTTGTGATCCCGTGCCCCTTTATTTTCCTGCACAAATATTTGGCCAAGCCGGGAATGGCCTTGTGATCCCGTGCCCCTTTATTTTCCTGCACCAATATTTGGCCAAGCTGGGAATGGCCTTGTGATCCCGTGCCCCTTTATTTTCCTGCACCAATATTTGGCCAAGCCGGGAATGGCCTTGTGATCCCGTGCCCCTTTATTTTCTTGCACAAATATTTGGCCAAGCCGGGAATGGCCATAGTGATCCCGTGCATTTCAATTCTCGTACGAAGCTCGGTTGACTATACCTTTGTTTGCCTTTTATTTCATAAAAGACATACAAAGGGGGGCAGCTGTAGTACCCGATTTTCGTCCGGCTAAAATACAAAAAATACAAAAATGAGAAAAAACACAAAAATGCAAAAAACACATTTGTTGTACCTATAAGCCCATAAATATTCTCTTTCTTGGATTCTTAAGCCCACAAATACTCATATCTTAGCCCAATTTATACCAACCTATATTCAACATTTGTTGGCCCATTTCATGAAGAACTAATTTGCTTGTGACCACTACCATCTTGACCAATGTCTTGATTATCATTTGAAAGCCCACCACATGATTTGTCAAACCCATTACTATTTCCACCTATACATATATACACATATATGTATATCTCTCTTGACATCATTCCATGCATCACCATCATTTTAGTGCAAATTGATGTGCAACTCCACTTAAATTCAATGGTGGTGACTCCATTTACATTCAATGGTGGTGAATCCACTTACTTAGTGCAAATTGGTTATTCAATGGTGGTGACTCCACTTAGGTTGCCATGGTTGGTCATTCAATGGATGGGTAGCTCCTAATTTCCTATAAATAGAGAGCTAAGGGAGAGAGCTAAAGGAGGAGAGCAAGATAGAGAGCTAGGGGAGAGAGCTAAGGGAGAGAGCTAAGGGAGAGAGCTAAAGGAGGAGAGCAAGATAGAGAGCTAGGGGAGAGAGCTAAGGGAGAGAGCTAAGGGAGAGAGCTAAAGGAGGAGAGCAAGATAGAGAGCTAGGGGAGAGAGCTAAGGGAAGAGAGCAAAAATAGAGAGCTAGGGGGAGAGAAAGAAAAAGAGAGAAAGAAAAGGGGAGAAACTTCTTGCTATCAAGTTCATCAATCATCAAGCTTTCCTGTTATTTTTTTTTGCTACAACAATCTTCTCCAATGCGAGCCTCTACAATCAAGGACTTCAAACTGCAGGATTTTCAAGACCCTAATCTGTCCGAGATTAGCAGACTGCTTTAAACTTTGAATTTTGCTCTGAAATTTTGATATAGTGTTTATTGAGGTGTTGTGACATTGTATATAAAATTTCGTTGCATTTCGACCTCATTTGATAGGTGAAATCAGAGTTGAAAAATCTGTGCGCAATGTGTGGTTTGAAAATCTGTTTTGTGCAAATCTTGATTCTTTGATATGTTGTCATTTCAATTAAGGAAATCATAAGTTGATTTCACTTATCTGGATTATGGACCATATTTGATTTCATTTATGAATTTGCCATAAGTTGGCAATAATGGATTAAATTGGCAAATGACATTTTTTCCAAATAATCATTTATACCATAAGTTGGTGTTCAAAATTAAACCTACCAAAAGTTGGTAGAGTATTTTATCATTTACATCATAAGTTGGTATTGAAAATTAAACCTACCAAAAGTTGGTAGTACATATAATCATTTATACCATAAGTTGGTATTTAAAATCAAACTTACCAAAAGTTGGTAGGGCATTTTATCATTTATACCATAAATTGATGTTTAAAATTAAATCTACCAAAAGTGGGTAGTGTATCTCCAAATAAAAACTATCATAAGTTGATAGTAATATTCCAAACCTTTTTTCAAACACTATCATAAGTTGATAAGTGTTATTTCAAACCCTTTTTCAAAGCTATCATAAGTTGATAGTATTTTTCATACCAACCTTTTTCTCAAAACAATTATATCTTGCAAAGAGCAAGTTTCCATAAGATAGCCATTAGATTAATCCGGGTAACCGTTTTTCAAACGGGAGTTGTGGGGTGCCTAACACCTTCCCCACACTCAATCGATCCCCGTACCCTTTTCTCTGGTTCGCAGGTTTTTACGGTGTCCAATTGCACCTTAAATCAATTGGTGGCGACTCTAAACATTTTTCATCCTCCAACGCCGGTCCGCGTCGTGACCCCGGTTGCGACACCATGCAAGCAAGATGGTTCACATAAAACAATCTTTGCTCAACAACTAGATTCGGTTAGTGGAAAAACCATGCACTCATGCTGTTATCAAGACAAGTCTGAGATAAGATCACCATTGGAGATAACATCAAGCTTTGACAACAACTGGAGGCACACGGTTCTCATCTATTGAGATAGAGCTTTGACAACAATTGAAGTCTATGGTTCTCATCTATTGATATAAGGCATTCACAACATCTGAAGTCTACGGTTCAGCAAGATATTCAATATTTCTTAGTTCTTATCAATGGGGTCCGTTTGGTAGAACAGGAAGATTGATTTTCAATATTAGCGAAAAAGCTGTGGAAAAAAACTGAGCTTAAAGGTGTGTAATATGTTGTGAGGTGTTTGGTGAACTAAAAACTGACTTTAGCGGAAAAGCTGTGGAATAAAAGGATTATAATATTAGATTTATTATTTTTATATTAAATTTTTTAGTAAATTTAATATTAAATTTAATCTAATAAATATTTTTTTATTAAAATTAATTTTAGGTATAAATTATTAAAGGTTTTTATATCAAAATTAAAATGATTATTTTAAATATTAATAATCATATAAATTATTTTTTAATTAAAAAACGTTAAGAAGAATAATAATATACATTAAATTAATAAAAATATTAAGTAAATGACTTCTAAATCGAATAATAAAATAATAAAATAAAAAATGTAAAACTTGTGGGACAAAGTCAAAACGTGGGTCTCATCTCTGTTTACACTTTATCAGCTATCATGTGGGATCCACGTGAATTTTTTGAAAAAAAATAAATAAATGGCAAACGCCATCCCAGAAGCTTATCAGCTGGCATGGGCACCTCGTTTGGTGCAGCAGAAGATGGAAGCGGATTCGCTTTCGCTGCACCAAACAGACGGATAGCTCTCCCAAACAGAGGATATCATTTTTCTGGGATGGCGTTTGCCATTTTTTTTTTAAAAAAAAAAATTCATGTGGATCCCTCATGATAGTTGATAAAGTGTAAAAAGAGATGGGATCCACGTTTTGACTTTTTTCCACAAGTTTGCTTTAACATTTTTAATTTGATTATTTTATTATTCGACTTAGCAATCATTTACTTTAATATTTTTATCTGAGAGATCTCTGTCTCCTCCTCCCCAACAATGCAAAAGGAGTTGGAAACTGTTGTAGAGAGAAGGATAGAGAGAGAAGGAAACTAAAATCGATCCCCGTACCTAAGAGCATCCACAATGGGAGGCATTTCAAATGCTTCAAACACCATTTGTCCACACTCCATTTGTGGAGAATGGCTTAATTCATCATTCCTTTTATTGAGTGAGAAGCGCTTACGTAAATGAAAGAGAGGAAGGTAAGTTTAGGTATTTTGGAGTGCTTGAGAACATGTCTCATTGTGGGTATATATAGGATTGGAGTGCTTGAGAATACCATTATTGCACAAAGTTTGAGATATTTTAGGATGTATTCTCAAGTGTCCCCCATTGTGTGGATGCTCTAAAATTGTGTAATTACCAATTCCTACAACAATTTCCAACAAAACACCTCAATTAAGGCCCAATTCGTAAGGGGGTCAGTCATGTGAAAAGACTCAAAATAAACCCTATAGGGCCTCCATAAAGAAAATACTTATGGTACATCCAAGTCCAATGGGCCCAATTTCCCCACAACATTCAAAACAATCCAACGCGTAATCTAAACCTAACACGGATGATCAAACGCAACGCAAGTCATCCGATCCGATAACAAACACAGATCACTTGGAACATAAACTAGAAGGCCCACAGCATTGCCGATGGGCGGAGAACACACAAAAGTGAGTATAGGTCCACAGCCAACCTTTTTAGGCCTAGTGCAATACAAGGCTAAAGTTGCCCGAATCCTTGGGCTCACAAGATAGCTCCATGGATGAGGTTTTTTTTTCCCTTCTTCTTCAAGTGTGCCCTATGCTTGATAAGATCTCACATCGTCAAAAATGGGAGAAGTCACAATAGATAAATATAACTCATAGCTTAACACATTAACATTAATTTTCTATGCTTAAGCAAGGATATTTAACTTGGAAGATCAAATCCGTGTGAGCCTTGACCTAGAGCAAACAAATCTTAATGTGTTTGGGTTGCTTCAAATTTGTTTAGAGTTGAACCCAACTTCTTCGAAGACGAAAAGTCTTCATCACTTCTCCTCAGCTTCATCTTGTTTTATGCTAATGATATTTCTTATGACCATTAATTTTCTTATGCTAATTATACTTCAATTATTTTCCATTAAAAAAATAAAAAATCTGGGTTTACTAAGCTCATGCTAGAAGGTTTTGGGCCTTTCCATTTTGTCATTTTGTTAAGGCGGACTTTTCTATTTCATTGTATAATGCATGTTTTACAATTCTCCTCCAACCATTTGATTTGGCAACTTCGGAATATCCAAAAAACTTGGCGACAGTTATGTTAGAGAAAAAGAATTGCCATTTATTTTATTTGAAACATTGAATAATCAAAGAATAGCTGTTGTGATTCCATGTCTTTACACCCGATTCAACGGTCAAAGTTGTTTACACGCACGTGTTCATTGTTCTTCTTAGATTCGTTAAGCCGGCAATTCAATTCTTCCAAAAAACCGGCTCAATGGCCGCCCTTGGAGGAAAACGATGAAGTACTGGAATTCGACGAAACACTCCCCGGTCCCCCGGTACCATAGAATAGATCCGATAAGTAATTTCCCAAATCATCAGGGGCAAATCTGACCAATGCTTCTTTTCCAATTTCCTTCCTTACCACCGTCCGATACTTGGCGTAAAATTCCCGATATGCCGGCACAAGCTTCTTCGCCACCGATACTTTGATCTCGTCTCGGAGTTTAGAGTCCGGAACCACCCACGAGCTCTGCTTCTTGTAGGTCTCTTCAAATGCAAAATTGAATCTCCGGAAATGATCTTTGACTTGCGGAAGCGAAATATCGGCCGTTGGATTTTCCGGTAATGAAGCTAATACTTTGCTCCACCCCATTCGCTCGTAATTTGCTCCGTATTGCTTCACTTTCGCTTCGTGCTTTCCAATCCATTCGTCTCCCAATAGGAACTTCAGGTTCGATGTTCGGACCTTAACGACGACGTATTGTAGATTATTGGCTAGAAACAGATACGAGAGTGCTACATCCTTGTAGAGCTCTGCTTTCCCGTCAAGTTTGCAGAGCAAGACGAGTACGAGCCAGCTCAGTCTCATTGAGATTGGAGACGAAATATTGTCATCAGCCACCGGACTCCCAAAGTAGGCTTCCGGTAGTGGAGACTGCACCGTTAACGGCCAATCGGCTAGTATATCGGTGAGGATTCCGCTGTAATCTGTAAGGAAGGTGAGGTAGTTCATTACGTAGCGCGTCAGAGGGTGGACGCCACCGCTTGGGACCGGCTTCCTGGAGTTGTCCTTCTGAATCGCTGCTTCGAAGTCTGTTAGCATCATGCGGACCGCCTCACCGAGCTTTACCAGGGAATTAACCGCCTGTGATCGAATGGCAGAGGTTGATTCGAAAGCAAAAATTGATTCAATCTCAGGCCAGACATCTGCTATGGCTTCATATAGGTCCAATGTACGGAACATTTTCTCGGGACTTTTCTTGCATTTGGCCACATGTTCAGGGAATACAAACAAAGCCATAGCTCCCTCACGTGAAATGTCCATGAAGACGGACTCCGCGACTGACGGAGAAGCAGAGAACACTTGATCACAGAGGATTCTCTCGCCGGTGAAGATAGTTTTGACTGCAAATTTCACTGCGTTTAACCAGGTCTTGATCTTAATCTCCACAACCTCCCAGTCCATCTTTTGAAGTTGCGAGAAAGTCAATATCTCAACTCCAAGATGATACATAGCCTCATCCACAATTGATTTACGAACGATTTTGTAAATCTTCACACACTCCATACCATAACCAGAAGAAATCATGCAATTGGCAATGGCTTTCAAGTCCGTTGCGGCAGCCATCGAAACTTGGTCGAACTCCGATACCGAATCTCCAGCAACATCCTCCGATACCGAATTTGTAGCGAATTTGAACTCATCCTCTGAATCATCATCGAATTCAGAAAGACTAGATCTCGGCGTCAGCGATGATCTGGTCGAAACAGATTCTGGGTCCAAATACTCTCGATTGTTTTTCAATATATAATAAAACTCCTTCTCTAACCGTTTCATCCCAATCTGCATAAGATTCTGAGCCCGAACAAGCTTCTCGGAGTTGGAATTCTCCGTAACAATATATTTCATGGCGGACTGAATGTTCTTGACGGAGTCGAGATACTGCCTAGACTCTTGGCGGTTCATGGAGAAGAGAGAGGTGTGGTCTGCATAACTAGAAGCATCCGACTCCCATTTATTAATCAACGTTTGTGCATTCTCGATGTTCTCGTCCACTAAGGTCTCGGAGAAGGTGAGCCGCGCCGGTGATAAAGCCGGAGAGTTAAAGCGCAATGGTGATCTCGCTGGTGAGTTGAAAGGAGACGTTGATTTGAAGAACATGCTCCTCATTCCCTTCATCGGCATGTCGTTTTCTGGGCTTTGATAATTTTTGGATAACAAAAAAGTTGAAAGCTTCGGGGATTTGAGAAAGATTGGATTTTACTGCCTTTGTGATTTTGGGCTTCGGTTTTGGGAGGGAGTGAGAGTGTTATGGGGGTATTTATAGAGGGAGGATTGAGCTCCGGACTATGCGAGAGCAGCCTCTAAGGAACACAATTTGTTTGACCGTGTAAAGAGGAGTCTACGCGGTATTACTTTCGCTTTGTTTTTGTTGTTTGGATACTACGTTCGTTGGAGGGAGAGTTTTTTATATTCTGTTATTGGAAGGATGACGACTTTGCCTAGCAAATAAGGAGATTGTGAGGTCAATTTTTGTGTTTGTTTATGTTTGTTGATGGAGTCGTTGTTTGTGTAGTGTGGGCGCAAGAAACTTCCTCACAATGTTGAATTTTCTTTATAAAGTGTCCAATATATTAATGTAAATTTTATTATTGTATCAGTTGGTGCATTTGCGTCACCGCTGAGAATGCTGTAAACCAGTTCAAATGTGTCAACGTCATCGTGTCTTCTATACTGATTTCAGTAATTATAACACTAATTGCGTATACGTCTCTCAATTCCTACAAACACGGATTACCTTTTTTATATATATCCTATCCGCATTTAAATTACGCAATTAAAATACACATCATTTTTTAAGAGTGTGAATGAGTGAAATGACAAATAGGATTCACTGTTTTGGGTTCCACGTGTTTCTAATCAATGGTGAAAACATATGTGTATTTTAAGTATGCAATTTAAATGCGTATAGGAGAATTCTTAATATATATATAAAGTTACATCTTTTTGAACAATTCCTCAAGTGGGACATATTCTTTTTGAGCAAGTGTATCCAAAATTAGTAGTTTACACTTGTAATTTCATTTCCAGAACAGCTAAAAAAGCGGAGTTCAAGTGTAAATATATTCTAATGCTCGAGTGAGGACGTATAAAGTATACGTCTTTTTTAACAAGTGGCACCCAAATCAGTGAGCTTCACATGTTATTTCTTTCAGCATTTATGTACATATAGCAGTTATAGAGATCTCAAAATTTAGTATGTCAAGTGTCACAACTTTAATGTGTCACTCAATGAATGATTTATTTTATTTTAAACTCCCATACAAATTCACTTATTGCTCGACACATCATAGTTTATATTTTTGTGACACAAAATTTGGGATCCCTATGAGGTTTAAGTGTGTGTGTGTGTGTCTATATATATATATTTATATAGCTTACCTTTTGCTCCTAGATATTATTCTTTTTTTTTTTCATCCTTTGAAAATCCAACTTTTTGTTTGTCATCCTTTGAAAATTCAATTTTTTAAGGAGACATCATTTAATACAATTTAACTACACAAAATAACCATGTTATTTCATATTTACCCTTATTCATGATAGTACCTTTTTTTCCTTGAAACAAAGATAATTAAAGTTATAAGGGTAATTTTGAAATACGACAACAAAATTATTAATTAATGAAGAAAAGTGATACTAGTTTTCGGACATCCCAAAATAAAAAGAATGACTAATAATATGGGACGGTGGGAGTACTAATTAGGCATGCAATAACTTACATTTTTTAAAATTTGACCGCGTGAATTTATTGAGCGCAAATGGACTCGAACAAATTTTAGAGTCCTTGGACCTATTCCAAATCTGATAGTAGACAATTAACATAGTATATAATTAGGTTTAACGTAAATGTGTAGCAATAGCAATATATAGCTTATTACACTGTACGTCTAAGGTTGGATGAGTGACAATGACTTTACATGTTCCTGACTTCAGGTCATGGGTTCTAGTCTCACCTCCTCCGAATATTTATAAGGAGGTGTGTGGGCTTAGTCTTCCCCTACGTGGACTTGATAGTCTGCCACTGCGTGGGGCCTGTTGACACCTGTACTTTCATAAGCTTGATCTGGTGGTGTGTCGTATATTGTATTTGTACTTGTACTCAAAAAAAAAAAAAGGGAGGTGACTTCCACTTATGTCCTGAATCAACCTGCGTCTACTTTTTGGAGTTGAACTCGATTGGAAGAGTTCTACTAAGACAGTATTTAACTGTGCGACCAATTCAATAGGAGTTTTATCGAATTCCTTGATGACCATACTACTAATTGTATTGGAAGGAAAGTCCTTTAACAGTAATTAATTGCATCGAAGGAGTTTCACTTGAAAGACTTCTTCCATTACTTGGGACGGATAGGCAAGTAAGTGGTCAATGAATACTGCGGAAACTATTAATTTGATAGGATACAAGCTAGGTTATCTTGTGTGACAAACATTGCAAGTGAATGTGGTATAAATTTGACTGAATAAAAGATCTAGTAACCTTTCTTTTTAAAATAGTAAAGTTAAATGAAGAGATGAGGAATGTATTTGAGGAATAATTAGTTTATGTCCATGAAGACTAAATGTTAATTATTTACTCTTTATGTTACATTTGTGTATAAGCGAGAGAAATTATTCAATGGTCTTGGCACACCTTGTCATACGCTGATATAGTGTACCATAACAAATGAGATTGTGTTAATTCACTAAAAACTGGTGTCAATACATGAATAGCTAAGAATGGCGATAGGTAGAACCACCAGTGAATTTGCACCATCCCCTTGGTTCCGTTGTACCACCACATCAGCATATATATGATGTGGTGTTCTAGAACCACCGAATAATTTCTCGTGTAAGCGACTAGGACCAGACGAAAGTTAGATAAATATATGTGCCATCTGTTGCTGCAGGCACATATTAATTAAGTAGAATTAGAATGCTCTTTTGTTTATTTTAGTGCTTGGAGTCATTTGGGTAATTGGATATATAACCAAGTCAAACAGTCAGATTAAAGGAGTGGTCAATATTGATGGATAGGTTATCAGCTGGTCTTCACAAGGTAAATACAGCTAGCCTCATGACAAACTTATATGAACTGTTCAACAGGGATATTCAGGTTTATTTGCCGTCCTCATGGCATAAAGAAGAACATATTATGATATCAACGAACTGGTCTGAACTTTACAGCTGATCAACGAACTGGTCTGAACTTTTCAGCTGATCAACGATATGGCTACTACCTTAATTGATCGAGCATACCTTAATTAATACATTACTTGGATAAAATGTTTTTGGTTTAGTTTCTTGGCATTACTTCATTATCAAACACTCTCCAATGAATGGTCCAATTAGGCATGCAGAATAGGATATTAGGTCAAAACTCAAAGCCTCTTACATCATATATATATATATATATATATGGCTTTGGTGATAGTGTTCTTACAACGATAAGAAATGTTTAAGATGCTGAATAATTTCTTCATAAAATGATATATATATATATGTATATAATAAATTAATACATTAATAATTATACCAAACAATTCACAATTCGTGACCCTTTATATTTATAAAGTCTGATTGTTGTTGACCGGCCAAAGGCACTTATAAAAAGGAAGTATTTAAAATGTGTGAGAATTTTTTGAGTCGATTGCGTGCCTTAAATATCATGATATACATTAGAAGGTCAGCAACATGTGGCACAATCTTGGACCAAAGGCCAATCCCCCGCCCAGCTTATATGTATATATATGTGTGTGCGCGCGTGTGCAATAAAGAAATGATTACAATATTGATTATGTGTTAATTAATTAAAATTATAACTTGTTCGAGCCTGCAAATTTAATCAATTTATAACGTTGTTACTTCACAGTTTTATTGGGTTGACGAGTAATTATTATGCTGAATTCATCATTTAAGATTACTGTTGTAGGAGTAATGAATAAGAGTTGTGAAAGAGTGGGAAAAGGTGGCCAATGAGTCCATAGTTTATGATGCCTGTTGATCCAGCTTGGCTAATCGTCGGACTTAATTGTAGATTAAGGAATTCCATTTAAGGTTTTTTTCTCAAAACTTGCGTTGCGTTTGACATTTAAAGGAAAAAAGAGCTAGGCGGTTGATGTGCATGTATACAGAATTGACAGGGAGCTAAGCTACCATGCAGTTTCTATATCAATGGGAATGCCCTAAATAACTACGTTACCGCGTACGTAGTTATGATAAAGGTTGACAAACACATGCTCCTATAACCATCATATCATGTGTATGTGAACGATCGACTTTTCGTACTAGGTAGTTTGAATTTGAAGCAAAAAGCATCTGGGCCCTGTATGGGAAAAGAGAAAGAGAGGTCAGTTTTGTACCATTTACAATGTCATATGGTCAATTAATTACTGACATTAAAGCTGAATTAAGGTTTATGGATTAGACTTTAGAGTTTAGAGAGCTAGTTACTCAAAAAAAAATTTTTTTAAGGAATTTTACTATCAATCATTGATCAGATACAACATCTTAAAAGTGAACGTAATTATTTTAGCTAAAATAAAAATGTTCTTACAGGCTTACGGGAGAAGAATTCTATAGTCTATACATACATACATGTGTAATTACTAATTAGTGGCATGTAAATTCACTGTTCACGAATATTGATTGCTGTGGAAAAACGAGTTAAAAGCTAAACCTATACCATTGCCATCAAAATCTTGGGGTCTGACTTTTTCTCTTGAATGAAAGTCAATCCATGAAATGACACCCACGCATTCTAATTTCTAAGCTCTAAAAGAGTTGCAGGAAAGGTGTCAAAGAAGGCAAGCTTTCATTAGGTTAAAAACAAGGTATGTGTAGGGGACCCAAGTTTTTCATGGGGAGCCCAATCTAGTAGCTCATGAGTCACGATTCTATCAATTCTTAATCAGTAGTGATAGTTAACCCAATTTTTGGTAACCCAAGTCTATAATATGACATGTTGACTTATTATGTGACAATGTAAAATTTGAAATATGTTTTTTTGACAAAAATATCCTCATTTGTTTAAAATTGCCCGTTCCAATTTGATGATGACATCATTATTTTATTTAACTTTTCTCTTTCTTAAACAAAATTTCAAAAGTGTTTACCTCTCAAAATATATGTTAGATTTAGAAAAAAAAAATTACGAGTGTGTTTGGTTTGAGTTTTGAAAATAATTTTCAGTTTTTGAAAATTAAAGTGGATGTGAAAATTCATTTGGGTGTTGATTTTTAGAAATTGTTTTGTAAAATTGAAAACCTTTTTTGGTTTTTAAAAACCAAAAAACCAAAACAAATATTTGATATTTTGTAAAATTCTTCTTTCTTTCCCCTTTCCTCTCTCCCCGTGCAGAACAGCCAAATGAATTTTGTTTTCAGTTTGATTTCTTAAATTTGTTTTCAAAATTTGAACTTAAAACCAGTGTTTGGAAACAAAAAAAGCATGCAAAAGTATTTCCAAACAGACTCTACATAATCGAAATAAGCACATAAAGCTTTTTCTAACAAGATTCATTATCGATAATTTTTTCTTGGTTGTTCTTAATTTCATTGTTGTTGACAACAATGAAATTTCAAAAACAATGGATTATGGACTAAAAACAATGAATTCTGACTAGTGTGTTTGCAAAACAATGGATTCTGGATGGTCTTTTGAACAACAATTGATTCTGAACTGTGCTTTCAAAAATAATGAAATATGGATTAAAAATAGTGGATTTTGTACTATGCTTTTAGAAAATAATGGGTTCTAAACTATTCTTTCGAAAAACAATGTAATTTGTACTAAAAACAATGAAATTTAGATTGTGCTTTCAAAAAAACAATGAATTCTAGAATAAAACAATAGAATTGAAGTTTCAACTCTAAACCAATTTGTTTTTATGCATTTATCAACATATTTCATTATTTTTGAAAACAATGGAATAACAATATACACTATGGAATTGACTTTTTTAAGATCTAATTTCATTGAAATTATATATTATAACGTATTTGTAACTAGTTAAAACAATAGAATTGACGCTGAAACTCTAAAGCAGAGTGTTTTATCCATTCATTAAGCAATTCCATTATTTTTTAAAACAATGGAATAACAGCATAAACTATGGAATTGAGCCTATTGGATATTAGAACATATTTGTAGCTGGTTAAAATAATGAAATTGAGGTTTAAACTATGAACCAATGTTTTATTCATTCATGAAGTAATTCCAAGTTCAGTTTGGACCAACGGCACTTCAATTTTTAATTATGTAATTCAACCAAAACTCAAAAGCACATGATCAATGACCCAAGTATCTCCAAAATAAATATACAATGAAAAGCACATGAAAATAAGTTTGGTTGTAACTACGGGTCGGTTCCAGATCGGACAACATCTATCACATGTTTACGAAATATTTACATGTTCGAACCCTAACCCGAATTGGATTTTGGACGTACATAATTGACCAAATCCATATTGGTTTAAATCCGGACAATAAACTAGTCCAGGTTAGAATCCGGACAAGTAAACAAATGTGTTTGAACTCAAATTTCAGAAATATAATTTACGTCCAAAAATGATTTAAACCGAATCGAACAAATTCGATCATCTGAACTGAACATAATTTTACCACCTAGTTGTAACTTGTAACTAGTGAAACTTATTAGTTTTGTCTTTTTAAGAAACAGATTCCCAGTTGCAAGGATACGTAGCTGTTGTTGTATGTGTCCAAATTATAAAGTTACAGCGTAAGTTAATGACAAGATAGCCCAATCAACCACTGCAATGAAAGGGATGTGTGAACACTGAAGTTACATGGTACGTAGCTGTTGTTGTATGTGTCCAAATTATAAAGTTACCGCGTAAGTTAATGACAAGATAGCCCAATCAACCACTGCTATGAAAGGGGTGTGTGAACACTGAACTTGCATGGATTTTGAAGCATAAACGATCTGTACGTACGTGGATTTTGAACCCTGAACTTACATGGGGAACATGTTTTTGGTTTAGTTTTCAAACTCTCTCCAATGAATGGTCCAATTAGGCCTGCAGAATAGGTTATTAGGTCAAAACTCAAAGCCTCTTGCATCATATATATCTTATGTTGAAGTCGCTCTCTCTTGTAGAGCTATACGACTTTGATGATAGTGTTCTTACACCGATAATTAAGAAATGTATAAAATGCTGAATAATTTCTTCACAAATTAATGCATTGATAATTATACATATACATATATATATATATAAATTAATGCATTAATAAATTAATGCATTAATAATTAAATCCGGATAATAAACTAATCCGGATAATAAAATCAACGGAATAACATCCAAATCAATGGAATCACTAAATATATTGGTTTATATCAATGACTGAAACCTACCAAATCAATGAAATAACTATCCTAAATCCATTTTTTTTAGTTGAGAATACATTATTTTTTTAAACACAATCCAGAATTAAAATGGTTGAATAACTAATTCTAGATACAGATATAGAGCAAAAATCCAGATCCATCGTCTAAGGAGGTATATAGTGAAATTAAACAACAAAACTCACAATTTAACATAGTAAGAAGAGGAAATGAGAATGGGTTGGAAGGGCAAAACCATTCTCACATTATTCTGAGAGCAATACATGCCTATGAAACTCAAATACATTGTTATACTAAAATTAGTAGAATGACATACTAAAATCAATGGAATAACTATTCTAGCCATCCAAGGGCTAAAACCTGTAGGGCTCAATAAAGCAAGGTCAATGATGGTGGTGGTTTACGGAGAGGTGGCCTATGGTGGCCGAATCGAGAGCTAAAAGTTTTGGTTGGCCAGGACTTCAAGCTGAGATTCCAAGAAGTAGACGGTTGTTGGTGACAAACGAAGGCTGGAGGTGAGTCATGACACTCCGACGCTTCAGATCGGTAGATCGTGGGCCCTTTACGATGGTCGGACGATGGACGTTGGGTTCCGGTTGTGAGGGAGAAAGAGGAGGAGAGAGAGAGAAAAAGAGAGAGGAAGAGAGTGAACGTGAGAGTGAAAGAGAGATGAGAGAGTGTGGGTATTTGTTTGAAATTTTCAAAATTTTCTCTCTCTCATCAGCTTAGTCATCAGTCCACTCATCATGCCACCTAGATTTGGGCTCTTTTGGGCTGCTATATTTTGGGCTACCTAGCACTACGTTATTTATAAAGTCTGATTGTTGTTGACCGGCCAAAGGCACTTAAAAAAAGGAAGTATTTAAAATGTGTGAGAATTTTTTGAGTCGATTGCGTGCCTTAAATATCATGATATACATTAGAAGGTCAGCAATATGTGGCACAATCTTGGACCAAAGGCCAATGCCCTGCCCAGCTTTTATATATATATATATATATATATATATATATATATATATATATATATATATATATATATATATATATATATATATATATATATATATATGAATTCTCCTATAAGTATTCAAAGTAAGGACTTAAAATAAATACAGCTTTTTGACTATTGATTTAAGTGAAATGACTAGTGGAACCCATTGTTTTGAGTCCCATATGTTTTAAATCAATGGTGAAAACATGTGTACTTATTTTAAATCCTTACATAAATTACTTATAGGAGAATTCCTCTATATATATGTGTGCGCGCAATAAGGAAATGATTACAATATTGATTATGTATTAATTAATTAAAATTATAACTAGCTTGTTCGAGCTTGCAAATTTAATTTAATCAATTTATAACGGTTTGAAATCACAGTTCTATTGGGTTGACGAGCAATTATTACAATGTCACATGGTCAATTACTGAGATTAAAGCTGAATTAAGGTTTATGGATTAGAGTTTAGAGAGCTACTTACTCAAAAAAAATTTTTAAGGAATTTTAATATCAATCATTGATTAGATACAACGGGCTAGTTTGGTAAAGCATTTGCAAAGTAGCAGATATGTTAGCAAAAATGCTTTACAATTTTAATAACAGATATGCTTCTTGAATGTTGTGTAGTGTTTGGTTGAACTTTTACTGGGAACATTTTTACTGTGTAGCATATTATGATAAATTACGTGCAAGGGTATTATTCATATTAGTTCTAATTGACGAATATACATGTATCCAATTGTAAAAATTAATATATGTAATTTATATATATTAATTTTAATAAATTAAATATACGTACTTAATTATCAATTAATAAATGAATTAAAGTTTTAATTAAATTAAATATATATTTTTAAGTACTTTATTAAATGAGAAATATTTTATAATTGTTCGTCTGTTTAACACGTATGAGGGTAAAATTGGAATAAGCATATTATGATGGGGACAAAATGGAGAATCAAATGTGGTAAAATTGTATCAAGTAGTAACATTTTCAGAAGTAGTATAAATGTTCTCTAAAAATCTCTGGGAATATGTGCCCATATTATGGTGTTTGGATGACCATCAACATTTATACTAACAGGTAGTATAAATGCTGGTAGAAATTGTTATCCAAACGGGGCCGAACATCTTAAAAGTGAATGTAATTATTTTAGCTAAAATGAAAATATTCTTACAGGCTTACGGGAGAAGAATTCTATAGTCTATACATATATGCATGTGTAATTACTAATTAGTGGCTTGTAAATTAGATTGCCATGGAAAAACGAGTTAAAAGTTAAAACTATACCATTGCCATCAAAATCTTCGGGTCTGACGTTTTCGCACGAATGAAAGTCAAACCATGAAATGACACTTACGCATTCTAAGCTCTAAAAGAGTTGCACTAAAGGTGTCAAAGAAGGCCAGCTTTCATTAGGTCAAAAACAAGGTATGTGTAGGGGACCCAAGTTTTTCACGGGGAGCCCAATCTAGTAGCTCATGAGTCACGATTCCATCAATTCTTAATTTGAAATATGTTTTTTTGGGACAAAAATATCATCATTTGCTTAAAATTGTCCGTTCCAATATGATGATGACATCATTGTTTTATTTATCTTCTCTCTTTCTTAAACGAAATTTCAAAACGGTTTAACTCTTAAAATACATGTTAAATTTAAGAAAAAACAATTACGACTGCTTTTGGTTTGAGTTTTGAAAATAATTTTCAGTTTTTGAAAATTAAAGTGGATGTGAAAATTCATTTGGATGTTGATTTTTAGAAATTGTTTTGTAAAATTGAAAACCATTTTTTGTTTTTAAAAACCAAAAAACCAAAAAAAGTATTGGATGTTTTCTAAAATTCTTCCCTCTTTCCTCTCTCCCCATGCAGAACCCTTAACCAAATGAATTTTGTTTTCAAAATCTAAACTTAAAACCAGTGTTTGGAAACAAAAAAAAAAAGCATGCAAAAGTATTTCCAAACAGACTTTACATATTCGGAATCAACACATAAAGCTCTTTCTAACAAAATCCATTATCGATAAATTTTTTTCTGATCGTTCTTAATTCTATTGTTCTTGACAACAATGAAATTTCAAAAACAATGGATTCTGGACTAAAAACAATGGATTCTGGACAGTGCTTTTGAAAAACAATGGATTCTGAACTGTGCTTTCAAAATTAATGAATTATGGATTAAAAATAGTGGATTCTGTACTATGCTTTTAGAAAATAATGGGTTCTAAACTATTCTTTCATAAAACAATGTAATTTTGACTAAAAATAATGGAATTTAGATTGTGCTTTCAAAAAAACAATGAATTCTAGAATAAGACAATGGAGTTGAAGTTTCAACTCTAAACCATTGTGTTTTTATGCATTTATGAACATATTTCATTATTTTTGAAAACAATGGAATAATAGTATACACTATGGAATTGATCTTTTTAAGATTCAATTTCATTGAAATTAGATATTATTACTTATTTGTAACTAGTTAAAACAATGGAATTGAGGCTGAAACTCTGAACTAGAGTAGAGTGTTTTATCCATTCATTAAGCAATTCCATTATTTTTGAAAACAATGGAATAACAGTATAAACTATGGAATTGAGCCTATTGGATATTAGAATATATTTGTAGCTGGTTAAAACAATGAAATTGAGGTTTAAACTCTGAACCAATGTTTTATCCATTCATGAAGTAATTCCAAGTTCAGTTTGGACCAACGGCACTACAATTTTTAATTATGTAATTCAACCAAAACTCAAAAGCACATGATCAATTACTCAAGTATCCCCAAAATAAATATACAATGAAAAGCACATGAAAATAAGTTTGGTTGTAACTACGAGTTGGTTCCAAATCGAACAACATCCATCACATGTTTACGAAATATTTACATGTCTGAACCCTAACCCGAATTGAATTATGGACGTACATAATTGACCAAACCCATATTGATTTAAATCCGGATAATAAACTAATCCGGGTTAGAGTCCGGACAAAAAACAAATGTGTTTGGACCCAAATTTCGAAAATATAATTTATGTCCAAAAATGATTTAAACCGAATCGAACAAATTCGATCATCTGGATTGAACAGAATTTTACCATCTAGTTGTAACTTGTAACTGGTGAAACTTATTAGTTGTCTTTTTAAGAAACAGATTCGCAGTTGCAAGGATACGTAGCTGTTGTTGTATGTGTCCAAATTATAAAGTTACCGCGTAAGTTAATGACAAGATAGCCCAATCAACCACTGCAATGAAAGGGATGTGTGAACACTGAAGTTACATGGTACGTAGCTGTTTTTGTATGGGTCCAAATTATAAAGTTACCGCGTAAGTTAATGACAAGATAGCCCAATCAACCACTGCTATGAAAGTGGTGTGTGAACACTGAACTTGCATGGATTTTGAAGCATAAACGATCTGTACGTGGATTTTGAACCCTGAACTTACATGGGGAACATGTTTTTGGTTTAGTTTTCAAACTCTCTCCAATGAATGGTCCAATTAGGCCTGCAGAATAGGTTATTAGGTCAAAACTCAAAGCCTCTTGCATCATATATATCTTAAGTTGAAGTCGCTCTCTTTTGTAGAGCTATACAACTTTGATGATAGTGTTCTTACACCGATAAGAAATGTATAAAATGCTGAATAATTTCTTCATAAATTAATGCATTAATAATTAGATATTATCCTAGACAGTGTCGTGATGAAAGATAGGTTTCAGGGGGAAAGACCTTCTTCTGGGTATTCTAAGTGACTTAGTGTGTTGGTGGTTAGTTCTTTGTGCTTGCTGTTTGTGTACAGCTTTTGTTTTTTCCTTTGTTGTTTTGTCGTTCTGGTGTTTCGTCTATCTGCTGGTAGAGAAAGTGTCCTCCTGATGAGGGTTTGTATTTGTCCTTTTAATACAATTGGTCTCTGACCTTTTTAAAAAAAAAAAAAAAAAAATTGATTGTTGTTGACCGACCAAAGGCACTTATAAAACCAAAATGATATGTGTCCATAATTTTGGTGTCCATAATCTAGGTGATATGAGGAGAAGTGTGAGAGACCATTTTGTATAAAATGATCCCCCACACTTCTCTTCATACCACCTAGATTATGGACAATTATGGGCATCAAAATTATGAACATGTATTGCTTCTGCTTATAAAAAGGAAGCATTTAAAATGTGTGAGAATATTTTGAGTGGATTGTGTGCCTCAAATATCATGATATACAATTAGGTCAGCTCTGTGTGTGCGTGTGTGTGCGTGTGTGGGCGTGTATGCGCAATAAAGAAATGATTACAATATTGATTATGTGTTAATTAATTAAAACTATAACTTGTTCGAGCTTGCAAATTTAATCAATTTATAACGGTGTTACTTCACAGTTTTATTGGGTTGACGAGTAATTATTATACTGAATTCAGAATTTCAGATTACTGTTGTAGGAGTAATGAATAAGAGTTGTGAAAGAGTGGGAAAAGGTGGCCAATGAGTCCATAGTTTATGATGCCTGTTGATCCAGCTTGGCTAATCGTCGGACTTAATTGTAGATTAAGGAATTCCATTTAAGGTTTTTTTCTCGCAACTTGCGTTGCGTTTGACATTTAAAGGAAAAAAGAGCTAGGCGGTTGATGTGCATGTATACAGAATTGACATGGAGCTAAGCTACCATGCAGTTTCTATATCAATGGGAATGCCCTAAATAACTACGTTACCGCGTACGTAGTTATGATAAATGTTGACACATACATGCTCCTATAACCATCATATCATATGTTTATGTGAACGATCGACTTTACGTACTACGTAGTTTGAATTTTAAGCAAAAGGTGTCTGGACTCTTTATGGGAAAACAAGAAAGAGAGGTCAATTTTGTACCATTTACAATGTCATATGATCAATTACTGAGATTAAAGCTGAATTAAGTTTTATGGGTTAGAGTTTAGGAATAATTGGATGATAGTCTTGTTAGTTACCGCTCTGGACTTAATGATTAAAGGTGCATGAGGTCAAGAGTTCGAAACTAGTTGAGATATTTCTGCCCACTTACATGCACAAGTTTCAGCCCGATCTAAAGTTCCTATCGCTGTAGTGCGGGATGTGACAATCAAGCTCGGTTTAAAACTAACCCAGGGGTCACAAAGTGGCTATTGGGTTGAGGCCTTTTTGGTTATCAAAAAAAAAGTCAGCGTTTAGGGGCCAAACCGTATATATGGACTAGTAAGGTCATTAGTTCGACTCCACTAGCAGCAGTAAACTTGTGGCCACGCATTGAGTTTTGATCAAACATACTCTGTCATATATAGGTGGGAAATTTATGTGCGCACGGGTACGATAACCCTAATTTAGAGTCATATTGAATGTCCAAAGAGTAAATTTGTATAGTGTCATTCTTGCTACCTAAAAAAAGTTTACCCTTAGGGCAAATGCAATGGTGAAGTGGTATTGGGTTAACAAAGATGTTGTCTTTTACTGATGTGGCTGTATTGTAAAATGGGTTTTGCTTATGTGGCTGTATTGGGATAAGTGTTTTGCTGATGTGGATGTATTGATATTTGATGTTTTGGTGTAGTTTTGTTGTGGATAATATGGAGGAATGGAATGTTGTTGGGTTGGATGGAAAGAGAAAGTGTGTGGGAAGAAAAAGTGTATAGAAATTTGTGTTTTGCTGATGTGACTGTATTAAAATACGTATTTGACTTGACTTTTTGTGTAATAGAGGTGGGACCGGGCTAACAAAAATGTTGGCTAGCAAATTCATTCCCATTGCATTTGCCCTTACAGGAGAAGAACTCTATAGAGTATAGTCTATACATACATGTGTGTAATTACTAATTAGTAGCATGTAAATGCACTGTTCACGAATATTGATTGCAGTGGAAAAACGAGTTAAAACTATACCAATACCATTACTTTTTCACTCGAATGAAAGTCAAACTATGAATTGACACTTACGCATTCTAATTTCTAAGCTCTCACGAGTTTTGTCAAAGAAGGCAATTAAGTTTTTCATTAGGTCAAAAACAAGGTATGTGTGGGGGACCCAAGTTTTCATAAGCTCAGAATTAATATCTAATAAACATAAGCAATGGTAAAGTATTATTGGGTCAACAAAGATGTTGTCTTTTACTGATGTGACTGTATTGTAAAATGTGTTTTGTTTATGTGGCCATATTGGGATAAGTGTTTTACTGATGTGGATGTATTGATATTTAATGTTTTGGTGTAGTGTTGTTGTGGATAACATGGAGGAATGGAATGTTGTTGGCCTTCATGTTGGGTGGGAAGAGAAATTGTATAGAAATTTGTGTTTTGTTGATGTGGTTGTATTGGAAGATATGTTTTGCTGATATGACTGTATTAAAATACGTATTTGACTTGACTTTTTGTGTAATAGAGATGGGATCGGATCAACATTTTTGTTGGCCCAACAAATAACAAACCATTGCATTTGCCAATTCATGACTCACCATTCTATCAATTCTTAATTTATTGCTGGGAGCCGTGTGAATAACCAAGTCAAACAATTGGTTTAATCAATGGAGCGGTCAAGATTGGTTGGAGCAGATGTTAATTTTGATATATAATTAATTAATTAATTAACCTAGACTTGCATTTCAATTGTATTACTGGACCGTTAATCAAAGCCACATTGGATTAGAATTGAAAATAAGCCAAATGGCAAGGTTTGGTTGTAACTATGGATCGGTTCCTAGTTGGACAACATTAAGTGTTTACCGAATATTTACATATCTAGACCCTAACTCGGATTGAATTTCGGATGTACCTAATTGATCAAACGTGGATTGGTTTAAATCTTAACAAGTAAACCGGACAATAAACTAATCCGGGTTAGGATCCAGATAAGTAAACCAATGTGTTTGGACCCAGACCTAGTTTTAAACCGAACAAAACATTTTGTTTGAACCCAAATTTCACACATATAATTATGTCCAAACTTGATTTAAATCGGGCCAGACAAATTCAGTCATTCGTATCGGACAGAGTTTTGGCACTCCTAGTTGTAACTAGTGAACTGATGCAGGGTGGCATGGTGGAAAGAACATGTACTTGAACTTATTGATTCAACACACGAATATCAGGAACAAATCTACTTAAATCTATTTATTCGACACATGAATACCAGATTTAAGGCTTCTAGACTTTGTTGATTCTAACAATTATGAAAGAATTGGAAATAAAAGGCGGCTCGCCTCTATAATTTTTATTCAACTCAAAACTATCATTCTCCAATGAGGGTTACAAGCTTAAATAGTAAACCTAAACAAAACCCTAAATCACTCTTAGTTGGAAACAAATACTTAAATATAAATAAATAAAATTACTCCTAATTAAAAATATACTTGACTATTGAAAATAATGTTACTTGATTCACAAACAATAAACTTCTTAAAATATAAAAATGAAATATTTCCATCACATCATAAACCTTATTAGTTTTGTCTTTTGAAGAAACAAAGTCGCAGTTACAAGGATACGTGAAGTCGTTGTATGCGTCCAAATTATAATGCAACCGCGTCAGTCAATGACAAGATGGCCGAATCGACCACTGCAATGAAAGGGGTGTGTGAACCCTGAACTTACATGGATTTTGAAGCATAAACGATTTGTACGTGTATGCTTATAATATGTTTCTGGAACATAAAAGTGGGGTCATTTTTGTGCCATTTTAAGTCCCACCCCAAGGCGAAATGTGAAAAACAGAAGAAAAATATACTGCCAATTACCTCCAAGTTTCAAAGTTTCTGAAGAAAAGGAAGATATAGAAGAATAAGTGTTTTTGTATTCTTAACATTTATGGAATTACAACCCTAGTATATATAGTAACAAGATCATATGCATCTCCGCACTTCTAGCTATGTTACTGACTAATGATATGTGAACACAATTAATGACTAATGAACACATTCAAAGTTGGCAGCCATCAAGGTTGAAGGTTGGCAGCCATCAAAGTTGACTAATGACATCCAATACTCCCCCTCAAGCTGGAGCAAGGATATTGATTGATCCAAGCTTGGAAAGTAACCAATGAAATTGAGCTGAAGAAAGAGCCTTAGTGAACATGTCCGCAAGTTGGTCTTGACTTCGAGTATATTTGGTAGAAATTAACTGAGACTGAACTTTTTCGCGGACGTAATGACAATCGACTTCAATATGTTTGGTTCTCTCATGAAATACTGGATTGGAGGCAATATGCATGGCGGCTTGATTATCGCAGCAGAGAGTCATTGGTTGAGGATGAAGAAAACCAAGATCGACCAACAATGCCTTTAGCCAGATAAGTTCAGAAGCAGTGGAAGCCATTGCACGATATTCGGCTTCAGCGCTAGAACGAGCAACCACGAGCTGTTTTTTACTCTTCCACGAAACAAGATTGCCACCAACAAATATACAATAGCCAGTAGTGGATTTACGATCAAGAGAGTTGCCGGCCCAATCAGCGTCGGTGTAGCCGATTATTTGTGTATGACCATTGTTCTTCATAAGTAGACCACGACCAATAGACCCCTTCAAATATCTAAGAATTCGTTTAACAATTCCCATATGAACAATGGTTGGAGAGTGCATAAATTGACTCACAATACTGACTGCATGACTAATATCGGGTCGAGTAATGGTGAGGTAAATAAGCTTACCTACCAACCTTTGATAAATTTGAGGCGACCGAAGAGATTCACCATCTACAGCCAAGTTTAGTTTACTGTCCAACGGTGTATTTGCAGGCTTGCAATCGAGCATGTCAACTTCACACAACAAATCTAACACATACTTTCTTTGATTCAAAACAAGACCTTTGTGAGATGTAGCCATTTCGATTCCCAAAAAATATTTAAGGACCCCAAGATCTTTAATGGCAAACTTTTGATGAAGAACTTTTTTAATATTGGAGATGGCTGCAATATTATCACCAGTAATAATAAGGTCATCGACATAAATTAAAACTACTAATCGTACCCCATTCTTGATGAGAACAAACAAAGAGTGATCAGCGTTACTCCTTTTGAACTCAAGTTCCTCAAGTACCATACTCAACTTGGCATACCAGGCACGGGGTGACTGTTTCAATCCATAGATGGATTTATGAAGCTTACAAACCAATTGTGGATTACTGCTTTGAGGGTGACCCGGCGGTAGTTTCATATAAACTTCCTCGAGGAGATTGCCATGTAAGAATGCGTTTTTCACGTCCATTTGAGATAAAGACCAGCCATGATTTATAGCAATCGATAGCAAAGTACGAACAGTTGTCATTTTTGCCACCGGTGCAAAAGTCTCCGTGTAGTCGACTCCATAAGTTTGGGTAAAGCCTTGTGCAACCAATCTTGCCTTATGCCTTTCAATAGAACCATCGGATTTGAATTTGGTTTTGTATACCCAACGACTGCCGACAGCTTTCTTATCCTTTGGAAGTTGAACAATACTCCAAGTATGATTATCAGCTAGAGCCTGAAGCTCCTCTTGCATAGCCTTTTGCCAAACCTCTTTTTGATTAGCTTCAGAAAAGCTTTGAGGTTCAGTTTTGTCAAGGATGTTGCTAAGATAGGCTGCATGAGAAGAGGACAGTTTATGATAGCCAAGAACATTAGTGACTGGGTGTCTTACCGAGTATGACACATAGTCCTGAAGCTTTGATGGTGGTCGTCGGTCACGAGTAGGATTACGTCGAATAGACAGATCAGAATTGTGCATATCAGTTTCCACATTAGTCTCTAGAACCGACTCAGTGGGAGTTACTACGACTGGTGTTGGAGTGGATATTTGTTCACTGTCAGATGTTGCATGTGGATCAACAAAATCCACCCGTGGAACAATAGATAACCAATCATGAGACATATCCAGAGTTGGTAGTGGAATTAAAGTTGACTCCCCCTGACTTGAACTGCCACGAGACTGAGAATAATATGGAGTGTTTTCGTCGAACCTAACATCCCTTGTTACAATGAGCTTTTTAGAGATGGGATCATAACACTTGTATCCCTTCTTTGTAGATGAATATCCCAAGAAAACACACTTGGCTGCCCTTGGATCTAACTTGTCACGGTGAATTGCTTGAATATGCACATAACAAGTACACCCAAAGATTTTAAGATGAGATAAATTCGGCTGCTTTCCTGTCAAAAACTCAGATGGAGAAGTGAAATTCAAAATTCTACTAGGCAAGCGATTTATGAGATAAGTAGCGGTGAGTACACCTTGGGACCAAAATTGTTTGGGAACATTCATTTGAAACATTAGAGATCTTGTTTTCTCAAGCAAGTCGCGATTTTTTCTTTCAGCAATACCATTTTGTTGTGGAGTACCAACACAGCTAGTTTGATGAATGATGCCATGCATGCTCAAGTATTGTGTCATGATATGAGACATATATTCTGTGCCATTATCTGATCGAAGAATCTTAATTTTAGAAGAGAATTGAGTGTTGATCAGACTATGAAAATCTTGAAAAACACTAGCAACCTCACTTTTTGATCTCAAGAGATACAACCAGGTGAATCTAGAAAAGTCATCAACAAAGGTGACAAAATATTTGTAACCATCAAAGGACTCAAGAACAGGACCCCAGACATCCGAATGTACCAATTCAAATAATTTATTTGAACGAGAATTAGAAGAAGGAAATGATAATCGTGTAGATTTTGACAAGTGACAAATGTCACAATCAACTGAATTTTTATTAATATTTGGAAAAATCTTTGCCAAAATTGACTCAGAGGGATGTGCTAGACGTTGATGCCATAATTTGTGTTTGGAAGCTAAACAGACATTTACATGAAATCCCTTGTGAAAATCTTTGAGAAGATAATATAAGCCTTGAAAAAAAAATCCCTCACCAATCGTCTTCTTGGTGACCAAATCCTGGAATACAACATTGTGAGGAGAGAAAATAGCACAACAATTTAGTTGAGTTACGAGTTTGCCAACCGAAAGAAGTTGAAAAGGAAAAGAAGGAACACACAAAGCTGGTGATGCAATGTGCTTAGAAAGTAAGTTTACCTTTCCCTGTCCAACAACAGATACAGTATTACCATTAGCAACACATATTTGGGAAGGTGGAGATAAGAACTTAAACTCAAACAGATTTGTAGGATTATTTGTGATGTGATCAGTGGCACCTGAATCTATGACCCAAAAATCATGCACATTACTTAAATTCAGCGCAGTTGAGAAAGCTTTCAAAATACCTGATGTGTCATCAGTTGCACCATTTTTATCTTCAGATAGAAATCCAGCAAATTGACCAAGTAAGGCAGCTGACTTCCCATTGTTATCAGATTCACCTTGCTTTGCTTGAAGATAAGAAGCAAACTCATTAATAAGAGTTATTGGACTTGAGGAGAACCTTGACAATCCATCTCCAGCCATGGTTGTAACATGATTAGCCTTATATCCCGAAGGTTGAGTCCGTTTCTGAGGCATTTTCTCTCTCGGAAACTTAGGCTTCAATTCAGGATGAAGTACCCAACATCGGTCCACTGTATGACCAAGATTATGACAATGATTGCACTTCAACTCAGGTCTCTTTCCCTTGTAACTTCTTTCTTCAGATCGTTTATGATTGAACATATATGCTCGGGCTTCAGATACCTCAGTTTTGAGGTTACAATTCATGACATTTCTTCGGACTTCTTCCCGTTGAATAGTAGCACAAACACTCCCTAGAGAAGGAAGCTCAGAATTCATAAGTATATGACTACGAAGATCTTCGTAATCAGGAGCAAGATTAGCCAAAAGCTGAAATATTTTATCCTCTTCAGCCCGTTTTAGCAAGACAGCAGAATCAGTAGTATGTGGACGATAAACAGACAACTCATTCCACATACTTTTCATGCTACCAAGAAATTGAATAAATGGTTTACCTTCCTGTTGAAGACATGCAATGTCTCTTTTGAGTTGAAAAACTCGTGCCGCGTTATTTTGATTTCCATACATCTCTTTAACAGCATCCCATAAATCTGCAGAAGATTCATAATAGCTGAAAATTTCAGCAACATGTAATTCCATAGAATTAAGTAGCCATGTCTGCACCATCTTATCTTGGGCAATCCAAGATTTATACTGAGAAGAATTGACATCAGGAACAACAGTACTTTTGTCAATAAACTCAAGCTTTGATCTTCCACCAAGAGCTAACTGCACAGATCTTGACCAAGGAAGATAATTGAACTCATTCAACAAAACCGAACATAATCGTTGGTTTGTATGAACATCAAAAGTATTTGAAGGTAGAGAGGCCGAGGGACTGCCTGAGTCGGACATGATTGGAGTGATTTCGGCCATTTAGAAAACAAAACGAAGAATAAAAAAGACCTCCTCTGATACCATGAAGAAAAGGAAGATATAGAAGAATAAGTGTTTTTGTATTCTTAACATTTATGGAATTACAACCCTAGTATATATAGTAACAAGATCATATGCATCTCCGCACTTCTAGCTATGTTACTGACTAATGATATGTGAACACAATTAATGACTAATGAACACATTCAAAGTTGGCAGCCATCAAGGTTGAAGGTTGGCAGCCATCAAAGTTGACTAATGACATCCAATAGTTTCAGAATTGTGTTTTTGTAGAGCAATAAAATCGCCCAGGTAAACGTCAATCAATGGACGCGTCTTATGAAAATTAATTAGTTATGAAGATTTCATAATTAAGGCGTGCAATCGGACACTATGACCGATTGTATTGATTTTTCGTGGCATCAAAACATGAGAACCAATTAGGCTCCCAAATCAAGATTAAAAAACAGGAAGAAAAATATAAGGTAAATGATAGATCTTTTTGACTCCTCACCTATACTACTTGAGATAAGAGACTAGCGTCTTTGGTCACCATCACGATGACCGTCGGATTCACTAACCTTATCTTATTTTAGGTATCCAAATGATCAAGTAAGAGGCCAAACGATCCTCAAGCTCATCTTCCTCAGACGGACTCAAGAAGGTCTACTAATAAAAAATTCCTATTTTGTGTACAATATATATTCAGACTTCCGTTTAGCTCCTACTTGGGGTTTTTAATTTTTCCATTTTCAGTTTGTTTTATTTTGTTGAGTTTTATATGGTCCTGCCGCCATGGACTTTGTTTCAACTATAAGGACCACTACTGTTCAATTGGGTTGTCTTTGTTGGGCCTTTTTTTGCAGACTTGGACGCAATGTATGGCTTAGTATTGGGCTTATGGGCCGATATTGTTACTCAAGTGTTCAACAATGACGTTCCCCCGATAAAAAAGTATTCAACAACGACGCCTCAGTGGCTTTTGCGCGACATACAACAAACTAATATGGATGGCTACAAAAAACTGAAAACCACATATCCAACATCGGTTGGGAACATCCCAATCAATGGGTATATATGGACAAGTCCCTCATTTACTAATCAAATCAATGGGTATATATGGACAAGTCCCTCATTTACTAATCAACAAAGTCTTTTTCTTACACCAAGTGAGTTGGGTTTTGGCCAGTAATAATTGGGCTAAGAAGGAACAAAGTCGTGTTCGATGTATTTATGAGAACCGGATAACCTAAGACGGATAATATTGTTGGTATGTATGGGGGTGTGGATTTTTGATATGGTATCGGACCGATTTGATCTTATTGGACGTAAGCTCTACCCCACTTGTTGGTGGCATAGCCCAACTTTTGGGCTGTCCCTCTTTCCTTCGTTTTGGGCTGGGCTGGGCTGGGCTGTGGTGTTTCCTCTTTGTGCCATAAAAAAAGTCAACAGTGCTACATAGCCCAACTTTTGATAACTCAATGGAGTCCAAGTCTCTTAAACGAAATTTTAAAACGTTTACTCTAGATTTGAAAAAAAAATTACATATTCAGAATCAGCGCATAAAATCCTTTCTAACAAGATCCATTGTCGATGAGTCATTTCTAACAAAATCCATTATCGATGAGTTTTATCTGGTGGATCTTAATTTCAAATTTCATTTTTTTTTCAAAGATATTGTGCTTTAAAAAACAATAGAGTCTATATTAAAATAATAAATTTTAGACAATAAATTCTGAAATAAAAGATTTAGACAATAAATTCTGAAATAAAATAGTGGAATAAAACTATCATCATGTTATGCTCTCTTGGACTATCAAATTCTTGGACTACATGTCATTTTCAAAAAAAATAAGGACTAGGGAGGCCGAGTGTCATAAGTGATGGGCTTCAAGGCTCACAAAAAGCGACACCTTCAAGAATTTGTCCCACAAAAAAAATAGCCCACTTATGCCATTTGTACTACTTTGCGGATCCAGTGGATCTAGTAGTATACCCTTTGAGATTCTTGGGCCTTCGTCAGAGACTCAGAATAGGGGTGTCCATCGGATCGGGTTCCGGGTTATCGGACCGGGTTCGACCCGACCCGATTATTTTTGATAAATGTATGACCCGCCCGATAACCCTGTTAAGGAGTCACCGGGTTATCGGGTTCCGGGTCACCGGGTTACCGGTCCGGGTTCCGGGTTACCCGATAGCCCTAAACTTACGTACTACAATCTATAATCAGACAGTATTCAATAACCTGTAAATCTGTATCCAGTTTATTCAACAAAAATTTTATATGCAATAGATCAACAAAAATTTCTATCTGTACATGAAATACTACTGTTCCCTTTAATATAATAATTATTTTTCATTAATAAACATGCTCATTTCCCTACAACATTAAGTCATTAACCAGCTTGTTTGCAGCTGATTTTGGGAAAACAATATCAGAAACAAAACAACATTCAAATGACTGAATGAGACTAAAATATGCAGACTATCTCTTTTGAATGGTGTCGCCCATTCATTGCCATCAAATGAACAATAGATTGTGATCAAATATATCCAAAACAAGTGAAGACTTGAAGACACTCATAAACAATAAAGATAGTGACATACAGACATAGTGTCATACACAATAAATTAACAATACTTTAAAGATAGTCCAAAAACATAAGCCAATAATGATAAATGATTAAATGAGAACCACAAAGATAGTGCAAACTGCAAACAGAGAACTTGAGAGCCACCAAGCCAGTTTCAAAACCAGTTTCAAAACCTGCAAGCAAACAGAGAGCCAAGACCCAAGAATGTGAATACAAGCTAGTTTCAAGACCTGCAAACAACACCATGCAATGGCATTAACTAACTACAAACATACCATGTCTTCAAGTTGTCAACCTTCCAACACATTACATACACTTGCACTTGAGGAGTCTATCATAGTCATGGCACTAAGAGGTTCACATGGATAAGATCCACAGTCCAATTCTGAGAAAAATTTGTTCAGTTAACAAATAAGTAAATAACTCAAGTAAGTGCATATAAAATTTTTATAAGTTAACTAATTAGTAATTACCTTCTTGAGCAACCCTCTCCACTTCTTCAGCAGCATCATCATCAAGAATCATCTCATCAGTCTCAATTGAAATCACATTTTTCAACCAACTTTGTGTGCATAAGAGTGCTTCAACGGTTCTTGGCAGCAAGGAATTACGACGATCTGTTATCACACGACCACCAGTACTAAATGCAGATTCAGAAGCAACAGTCGAAGCGGGGATAGAAAATATATCCATAGCAATGGATGCAAGAATTGGAAATCTACCCTCCATCACTTTCCAAAAGTTTAATAAATCAAACTCATCCGTTGGATTCTCACGATCATCTGCCAAATACTTATCTAACTCCGATCTGGATATAGAAGTGGCATATTCAGCTCGATCACATACTATATCCCACATATTGGTGACCTTAGGCTTAGAGGTTGATGATGATGAGGATGAATTTGTATCACTTTTCTGAGATGAATGTGCAACATGTGACTGTGATTGTGGAGTTTCTAAAGATGAACAGTATTGTTCATATAAGTCCTCCAACAACTTTTTTGTCCCCTCGAATATTTCGGTACTAGTTGTTCTATCAAAAGATAGCTCTAAGCCTCTTTTGAAAACATCCAACTTACTCCTTGGATCAAGAACTAGAGCAACATAAACTAGCATGTTGACCTTTGAAGTATTTCCAAAATATTGATCATATTTGTTCATCATATCAACTGCCACTTCAGAAACTACTTTGTAATTGCTCGTCCGAGCTTCTTTCAAATGATCTCGGATAGCTTGAAACCGAAAGAAGTAATTATTGATTGTGACATAAGTACTACCAGATAATGCTATAGTGGCATCATAAAAAGGCTTCAAAAAAGGGATAAGCTTCCTAGCATTCTCCCAATCATTGAAACCAGGAGTACCAATAACACTTGTAGTGAGAACAGAGGCACGATAACCTAAATCTTCATGGTATAGGCGATCAAATACTAGTTCATACTCCACAGCAACTTCCAACATCAAATAAGTGGAGTTCCATCGTGTTGCGACATCAAGACACAAAGATTTAGTAATCACAACTCCAACTTGATTTGCACAATCCAAGAACTTGGATTGTCTCTTAGGAGACGATCTCACATACTTCACCGCATTCCTAATTTTTTCAATTGATTCAACACACTTTTGTAGGCCATGCTTCACAATCAAATTCAAGATATGAGCAAAACACCTAACATGGAGATAATTGCCACCCAACACATGTTTAGACCCATATTTCTTCATCCAATCTACTGCACCATCATTTGCAGCAGCATTATCAACAGTGATGCACATAATTTTTTCTATCCCCCACTCTTTAGTAACCCTCTCTAATTGCTTACCAATGCCCTCACCTCTATGGTCCTCAACCATACTAAAACTGATAATCCTCTTGTGCAATATCCAACTTTTGTCAATAAAATGCGCCGTTATACACATATAGCTTGTATTGTTGGAAGAGGTCCACATATCAGTCGTGAGACTAACTCTGCCGATGGAACCACTTAAAGACTCTTTCAACTTCAGCTTCTGAGCATTGTACAATTTGAAAACATGTCTAGCAACTGTTTGTCGTGATGGTACATTGAATTGAGGCTCCATAGTCTTGCAAAACTGTTTGAATTTGGGGCTTTTAACAATGCTGAATGGGAGTTCATCACAAATTATCCACTCAATTAGACTGTCACGGATTGCACTAGCATCAAATTTGTGAAGCCTCATTTCATTGATTAGGCTTGTACCATCCTTATCCATATCCCCATCATAAGATATTGTGTAGTTGTCCATGAGACCTTTATTAGCCTGCAAAACTTTGCACCTTTTGATGTGGGCTTTCAGATTCTTCGTGCCATGTTTATTGCCATCAGCCATGTATTTAGCCCCACAATGATTGCATATAGCTTGTGTATCTTTCCCTTCTACTATCACTCTCTTGAAATGATCCCAAGCTTCTGATCTCTCTTTTCTTTTTTTAGGTTTATCAGATGAAGATGTGATAGTATCAGTCTGTGTTGAAGCCCTAATTTCCTTTTCAGTTTGAGTAGGTGTAGGAGCTGGAGGTGGACCAATAGGTACTGTTGGTGGTAGAGGAGGATTTCTCCTTTTAGTTTTTGCCATCTGCATTATTAACATTCACAGTATGCATTAGACAGTAAACCAGTAATGCAGTATGCACTGTTTGCAATATAAGTTTATAAGACATAATGTAAATCACATACTCACATTAGGCAATATAACAAAGAAATAAAGAATGAAGAATGATCCAAAATAGTGGTTGCAATGCGTGAAGCCCTAAACCAACCAAGTCATGAAGATTGCATAACCAATTCAGACACTTAAGAAATTGGCATACAAAATACAATCGCATACACTGATACTGTGATACACTCAATTCAGACAAGAAAAGCACCTGGAGTTCTAATGACGTGATGCAATTTACATTAAAAACATAAACTTTGAAGACAAAAGACAAGAAAAACCATCATCTTTCTTTTTCCTTTTAATTAATAGAAAGAAAAAAAGTAAGAGTAGGAATTCTATTATCCCATTCGGAAGGATCTCATCTCATAATTATCCATGACTTGACTGTTTATGTCTCTAGCATGACCACTTGATGAAATGTGGAGGAAAGTGGGGTAAATGGCCGAGACTTAAAGACCTTTTTCCTCACTATCTCAATGACGACAGCACCAGGCAAACTTCCTCTTACAAAATGGTAGGACTTCAACTTGCTAATAAATGAGAAATCAGATATAAAATCTTATAGCATCGATTTGTTGTGCATGACTTCAAATAGAGATTAATGGCCTAATAGAGATTGAATACAAGTCTGCGGAGTACAGAGTACATAAATCCATGTAGAAGGAAGAAAATCAATTACCTGATCAGATTGCAAAGCTACTAGATCGGATCAAAAGCCCTATTTTCAACCCTTCAACAGAACCCCAAATCAAATACCCACCAGAACAGAGTACTCCAGTCTCCACTCTATCCAGTAATCAAATAGAAGTGATGTTATCCCTCTCCGTCTCAAGCAAGGCGGCGACAACAAAGACGATTGGATTCAGGCGACGATAGCGGCGGACGAGTGAAAAGTTGAAGATCGAGGTATTTCGTCGATGTCGAATGTCGATTTACAGAGTTAGGTTTTTCTAAAATAACAAATAATACTTTTAAGTTTTAACATAAATACATAACCTATATTCTATAATATTAAAAAACTTATCGGGTTATCGGGTCACCCGATAACCCGAAAATCCTTAAAAAATGGACCCGAGACCCAGACCTGTTAAGGACAAACCGGTCCGGGTTTGACCCGGCCCGATAAGAATTTGTTTAAACCCGTCCAATAAGAGCCGGGTCGGACCGGGTCTCCGGGTGGTTTCGGGTTGCCCGGCCCGATGGACACCCCTAACTCAGAATGTTAAATTGGGCTTATGTTCCAGATGGTTACTGGAGAATTGGAGTTATGATCTGCAAGCTAACCTAAAGTACACATTAACCATAAGCCAAAACTCTTCCAAGCGACAAAACCAAGATTATTTCTTGAATAAGATAAATATAATTTGAACACCTCCAAAAGCCACTTTCAAGATGCTTAATTGGAATATAATTTATGACCAAATATTATTCCTTGAAAATAAAAGAAAGCCAGAAAAAAAGAAAGTAAAAGAACCACCCTACATGACATGACTTTGAAATTCTCACTCTCACACAGATTTTAAACTTATTAATTAGTTTGGTGGAGGGAAGAATACAGCATCATTCATCCTCTTGGAGCTGAAGGCTTTCTCAATCTCTGGAGTCACATTGAATGAAGCTTGAAGCACCTGAGGACACAGTGCCTTCCACACTCCCGTCTTCCCAGCCAAGTTGGTGAATATGGGACTGCACAATAACAAAATCGCATCACATTAGGATTCAAAAACAATTTTTTTGATAACCGAAAATTCTCCAACCCGACAAACCCATTGAGCAACTGAGCCAGCACAACAAGTCTACCGAATCAATTTCACCATCCCAACTCAAAACCACTACCAAACAAATCAGATATGTCAAATTAGCTAGAATGAGAAAGAAAAATCCTTACTTGGGAGTAGTGATGATGGAGAACCACTCCATTCCATCAGGACTAGCGATCTTAGAAACCACACAGAACCTGGGAACAATGAACAAACAACCAGCCTTGAGAGTAGTTTCCAGGATTCTTTTCCCATCAGCACCAACAACCTCAACACGCCCGCTGCCCCTCACAATATAAGTCACCTGCAAAGCAGAGTCACAAGAAAACCCAGGAGAACACATGGACCCTCCATCGATTCTAACCAAATCTGCACCAAGCCCACCTTCACCAACCAAAGGAAGGTTCTTGGTGTTCAAAACCACAACTCTGCCTCCATTCTTTATGTCAATGTCCAATGGAGCCTCCTCACAGTTCAATGCGAGGCCATTTCTGTGTTCCTTCTTGGGCTCCGGCATCTTGATATTGTCTCCAAGCCTCACAATTCCACTGCCAGTTTGTGTTGTGACAAGAGATTTCACAACCTTCTCGTCCAGATCCCATGCTCTGCACACGAATTCGGTTGAGAAGCCAGTCATTAGGCCGTTTGTTCCGGTGAGGAAGAAGTCGGTGAATTCGCCGGTTTTGTGAGCTTTGGATGTGTCTCCCATGAAGAGAACCACTAGTTCAGTGTCCTCCTTGTTGAACCACCATGTTACAGTGCCGAATGGGAGAGCCATGGCATCGCCTTTCTTGATTGCGATCACCTTCTCCTCCGATTCCGGGAGCACAATCCCGGCCACACCATTGCCTGGACGAAACCATTTCAAAATTGGAATTAGTTGCGGAATGTAATAAAATCGGATTAACCCACATTATCAAATCACACAAACAGGAAAGGAACAGTCAATTTTCAATCAAAGATCTGAATGACTGAATGGGTTACTCCATATAGTAAAATCTAAATCACATTGGTTGAATCCTAACCCTGAAGATTCAAGTCACAGAACAGAACAGTTTGCAAATTTATGTAACCGTACAATCACTACCTTGAAGAACATAGGCCACCTTATGTGAATCGGAGTAGCGAGGAAGGGCAAAGCCGTTCTTCTCAAGAGCAAGCTTGGCTGCGCCTATGTTTCCTTCACGCAGCATTGGAAGCTCAGATGGTGACCATGAGAAGTAGGAGCCACCATTACCTCCATAAACTTTCTTAGCCAACTTTGGTGTAAGATCAAGATCCATTGTTTTGATATCTTTTCGAACAGAACAGATGAAAAAGATTTGATGAGAATGTACGAGGATTAGTGGGTGGTTGGGGATGTATTTATATTGTTTTGGAAAACGAAGTCAGCTGATCATTAGGAATTGAAATCCTGATTAACCCATATATTTCGAGATTTACTGTAACTCAAAAAACTAATTACCATCAAGATAATCGGACTTGGTCTTCTTTGTTATGATTGGTGCAGTTGGATAGGATAAATAATGGATAATTATAATATTCGGTTCAAAGTTGTACGATGGATTCGTATAGGATCATAAGACAATTATTATAGATTAATGATAATTGAATTCGATAATTATATGGTGGATTATAATATAAATCATATCCACTCCAATCTAAAAACTTTGATAATTATCAAAAAAACAAAGGACAAAGTCAAACTAACATTAATTGAGCCAAATAAATGAATTCTTATTAATTAATTTATATCCTTAATAATTTGCCTGAAAGTTTTGTCCTTAAAAAAATTTAACTAACCTAACTTATGACCCAAGTAATATCAATTCCGATAGAACACAAACTAATTTTGGATAAAACCCAATGGATCCTCGTATTCCCAAGTACCATGCTATGGAAAGAATTCTGGGTGCATCTGAATTCCGAACCCCCTTTGATTTTGTTTCTTTGGGTTCAATTTCTCTAGAGTATAAGGTTGAAGATACGTAAAAGTACAGAATTGACCCATCTACTTTGTTATTTGGATCAAAAACGCCCTTAAACTTTATTTTGGATCAAAAAAGCCCGTACACTTTGGAGAATGATACAAGTGAACCCTTCTGTCAATCTCCCGTTAAAAAACGTTGATGTGGCAGTTAAGTGTAATTGTTTTTTATTTTTCATTTCTTACGTGTCGTATCTCAACGGTCAAAAGAACAGAAATCCTATAAGGTACATGCCTATATCAACGGCATCATGTAATACATGCTGCCACAGCTTGTGCTTAAGGAATAGTTTGTGAAACCTGCAAGGTGATGTTTTTGTCACTTGTGGCCTCTCATCTTGGTTAGTGTCAGTTCTCAATGAGTTTCCATGACTCATTTCCAGATCTTCCAAGGAATATTTGATAGACACTTCAAGACAATTTCAAACGTTGCAGATGCAAATTAATGGACGATATCAGAACTCGACATAAACCAAAGGAAATGCCAACAACTCATGCCCTTGAACCATATTATTTTCATATCTAGTAATATTCACCATAGTCTATGAGCTTTCATTGGAAGGATTATTAGACAGAGGCAGAAGAGAGGATAGCCTTTTACTTTGGTGGAGGGAAGAAAATGGCATCTGAAGTCCTCTTCGAGCGGAACAGACCCTCTACCTCTGGAGGCACATTGAAGGCTGCCTGGAGTACTTCAGGAGATAAAGCCTTCCAAACAGAAGTAGCACCAGCCAAATGGGTGAATATGGGGCTGCAACAATTAACCAAAGACAATCATCTTAGTTAGAGCAATTAACAGCCAAATGGGTGAATATTGGGTTTAATTTTAATTCTTCAGATGGACAAAAGCTCTGACACTGCTGCTCCCAGAATATTAAGAAAATGAAACTTCTATATATTATTATTAGGAAATTAAAGGATTCTTTAAATTCATGATATAAAGCAAATCATTTAGATTTTATGCATGGCAGACATATTGGAGCATTAGTCATTCAATGAACTCAATCAATAGATTTCATTGCAAGGGACATGTTATGGAAAAAAAGATTTGCATAGCCTGATTTAGATCGAAATTTTGACCATATAATTATACAAAGAAATTTTAAAAACATCAAAAGAAAGGCAAGGTGATGATGTAAAGATAATGGAACTCACTTGGGAGTAGTAATGATGGAGAACCACTCCATCCCATCTGGATCACCGATCTTCGACACAACAAAAAACCTTGGTACAATAAACAAATTACCCCCTTTAAGAGTTGTTTCGAGAACCTTGCGACCATCAACACCAACAACTTCAACACGGCCACTACCCCTAACAACATAAGTCACCTGCAAGGCTGAGTCGCAAGAGAAACCAGGAGAGCACATGGCATTTCCATCTAACCTAACAAGGTCAGCACCAAGTCCAACCTCACCAACCAAAGGAAGATTCTTAGTATTCAAGACCACAACCCTTCCACCATTCTTAACATCTACATCTAATGGTGCTTCCAAACAGTTCAGCACCATACCTTCACGGTGTTGCTCTATTGGCTCAGGCATCTTATGAGATGGATCAAGCTTAACAATTTCATTGCATGATTGGCTTCCAACAAGGGACTTCACAATGTTTTCTTCCAAGTCCCATGCTCGACTTACAAATTCAGCTGAGAACCCAGTGAAAATGCCTTTGGAACCCGTCAAAAGGAAATCAGTGAATTTGCCAGCTTTGTGGGCTTTGGAGGTTTCACCCAAGAACAGAACTACCAGCTCAGAGTCCTCTTTGTTGTACCACCATGTAACAACTCCAAAAGGAATGGCAATGGCATCGCCCTTCTTAATTGCAATGACCTTCTCTTCAGATTCAGGTAGGACAATTCCAGCCACACCATTTCCTTAAAATTGGATAATAAATAATAATTATATAAGCTTAAAAGTAAACAGAACATACTAATAGTAAACAGAACAAGCTGATATGATTTACCATCAGGAGATCAACAATGAATTGATGACTTCTGGTGATAAGATTGCATGAATTACAGTACAAAGACCAAGATTGACTCGTAGAATAAGTAAACCTAAATTTATCATCATTCTATGATCACAATATAGCATTGATGGTTTGTCCAACATGACAGTCAAATTCAGTCAATGTCTTCTTCTTCAAAAAAATGCCGATGCAGTAAAATTTCAATACCCTGTGCTCCAGCACATAGATTTCAGAACAAGCATAGAATGAATTTCAGCCATTCCTGATTTAATTCTGAAGATATGTTGAAAGATCTGAGACCAGTTTATCTCAAAATTTCAAACAGCTATTTGGACTTTCCTTGTAAAATGTATTATGTGCATACATACATCCAATTTCTGCAGGAAGAGTGTGAATCTAGCTCAACTTAAATCTAAAACGACAAACACTAGCATACTGTCTACTGTAAGATCATTAGTTTAATAGTACCGTCTCCATCATCAAACTCAGTTTTTAAACAAGAACCAAACACGGTTAGCCAAGAATTTGACCCTTAATTAACGATGGAAAGTTCAACGATGACGAAAGATGGTCTACAATAAAGTAGCAATCAATTACTAAAGGCACAAAAATAAGAATCAAGCTAGAAAAATATCAGTGAAGTTTACCTTGAAGAACGTGAGCAACCTTTGAAGAATCGGAATAGCGAGGGAGTGCGAAACCATTCTTCTCAAGAGCGAGCTTGGCCGCGCCAATGTTGCCTTCCCCTAGCATAGGCAGCTCGTTGGGGCACCACGCGTAGTAGGCGCCACCATCGCCTTCGTACACTTTCTTCGCCAACTTGGGAGTGAGATCAATATCCATGGTGTTTCTTTTAGTTTCTCAACGAATCCCGAGAACCAAACAGCCTAGCAGGTAAAAGGCAAGGTATAGGGTGGAATGTAGCGGAATCAAATTAATTCGGGATTAGAGTGAAGGAAACGTTTGTTTCTCTGCTCTGACAAGACACGTCAGCAGCACAATTCCCAATCCCTTCTTTTGGATTAGTGATGTTGCAGAAGTGCGATTCTTGCAAGAAAAAGGAAAAAGGGTGTGGTGTGGAAGGAATAGGATGCATTTTTTGGATGGATTACAATTGGATGATGTTTAAGTAATCTAACTTTAATATCCATTTTATTACTCTCTTTCTCCTCGCACAATCAGAGTAGGAGAATATCTGTATTGCTTTTGTTGCAAGTCCAAAAGCAATGATGTAATGTGTGAACATGAATTATTTTTGCACATTTTGCAAATTTCTGAACTGGAAAACTTGACATAGTTGAGTGCCTAGATCAAGTATATGTAGAAAATATGAAAAAACTGACTGCTATATGGACAAGAGAATAATCCGCTTCACTTGATACATTATACACGAGTATACATTTATATATATATGATAACTCACCTACAATCATGGGAAATTACTGAGTGTGAATTCAATACAAATTAGGACATCAAATCCCTATAATTACTCCAATCAACTCACGTCAACAACATCAAATCCCTATAATTACTCCAATCAACTCACGTCAACACTCCCTCTCAAGTTGGTGCATATATATCTCCAATGCCCAACTTGGTAAGTGAGTTGTGAAAGATCCTGCTGGAAACCGCCTTTGTTAATATATCTGCTAGTTGATCTTCAGATTTAACAAATGGAAATTGAACTATCTTGGCTTCGAGCTTTTCCTTGATAAAGTGTCGGTCCACTTCAACATGCTTTGTACGATCATGTTGAACGGGATTTTGAGCAATATCTATGGCTGCCTTATTATCACACAACAAGTTCATCGCCGACACTGGTGGATAACCAATCTCTGTAAGCAAGTGTTTTAACCAAAGTAATTCACAGAGTCCCTTGGCCATTCCTCTAAATTCAGCTTCCGCACTAGATAACACCACAACTTTCTGCTTCTTACTCCTCCAAGTGACTAGGTTCCCTCCCACAAAAGTAAAATACCCTGACGTAGACCTTCTATCCGTGATACTTCCTGCCCAATCTGCATCCGTATAACCCCCAATGTCCATAGAATTTTTTCTCTCTGCACTTGTATAATCATCAATGTCCAGATGGTTATTTTTTGAGAACATCAGTCCCTTTCCAGGAGATGACTTCAAATATCGAAGTATACGAACTACTGCATCCATATGATCCTCACTTGGATTGTGCATAAACTGGCTTACTACACTAACTGCATATGAAATATCTGGTCGTGTATGTGATAAATAAATTAGTTTTCCAACTAACCTTTGGTACCTTTCTTTATTAGTGGGAACTTGATCAGGATATTCACCCAAGTGATGATTCTGTATTGTCGGAGTATCTGCAGGTTTGCAATCCAGTAATCCAGTTTCTGAGAGAAGATCTAGTACATATTTTCTTTGGGATAGGAATATGCCATGCTTTGATCTAGCTACCTCAATACCCAAAAAATACTTAAGCCCTCCGAGATTCTTCATCTCAAATTCTGCTGCCAAGTGTTCTTGAAGTCTTGAAATCTCCTTTTCATCACTTCCTGTAATTATCATATCATCAACATAGATTATCAAGGCTGTTACCTTCTCCATTCGGTGCTTCAAAAATAGAGTATGGTCAGAATTGCTTTGTTTAAAACCAAATTTCTTCATGGCTAAGCTGAATCGCCCGAACCATGCACGAGGTGATTGCTATAGGCCATACAACGCTTTCTGTAGTTTACACACAACCTTCGTCATTTGTGGCGATGTAGCATATCCAGGTGGAATATCCATGTATACTTCCTCCTTGAGATCGCCATGGAGGACGGCATTTTTTACGTCAAATTGATGTAATGGCCAATCCAAATTTGCAGCTAAGGATAGTAGTACCCTAACTGTATTTAGTTTGGCCACCGGAGAGAATGTCTCTTGATAGTCAATGCCATACGTTTGTGTAAATCCCTTCGCCACAAGTCTCACCTTATATCTTTCAACGGATCCATCTGCCTTGTATTTGATATAAAAGACCCATCTACATCCCACTGTTTTCTTCTCTCTCGACAGAGGAGTAAGAGTCCACGTCTGGTTGTTCTGTAATGCCTCCATTTCCTCTTTTATTGCCCGAGTTCATCTAGGATCGGTCAAGGCTTCTTCAATTTTATTGGGTACAAACTCGGAGGATAAGTGATATGCTAGTGCTTTTAGTGGAGCAGATAATCTTTGAGAAGACACATGATTTGCGATCGGATATTGTGACTTCTTCACCTTGTAATCTGGAGAGTATCGGTCCGGTGGTTTCCCCCGGTTGTGCCTGGGAGGTAATTGATAACTAGTAGGAATGTCAGTACCATATATGGATGGAGGAGTGGTAGGAGAGCTTACCTCAGGAATATTCTCAGGAGTTTGGACGTCTGGTACTGTAAAGTAAGGGGGGTCTTCTGTTCCAGTCTTTGCCACATTATGCTCGTCTGGTTCACTCATTCTCGACTGATCAATCTCACCCTTCGAGATAGACTGCTGCTCAACATTTGATGATGTTATGCTCTCACCCTCAACCGAACCCAGACCACCCGGACCCACTATGATGGGCTGCTGCTCATGCTCATGCTCATGCTCAATTGGACTTTGCAGTGGCCAATTCTGCTCTTCACTTCGTACCTCCCTCTGAAGAGGAGAATTGCAACCCGAAGGAGAAAAATATGTCTCAGATTCTAAGAAAGTAACATCCATGGTTACGTACATCCGGCGGGTTGCAGGATGATAACAACGATAACCTTTTTGATTTGTCCCATATCCCAAAAAAATGCAACGTATAGCACAAGGATCAAGCTTAGTACGCTGATTTTTATGGAGATGTACGAAGGCAGTGCATCCAAAAATACGAGAAGCAAGCATCAAAATAGAAGGTAGTGGGCTGTGTGCGGAAAGTGCTTGCATAGGAGTCTGAAAGTCTAACACTTGCGATGGCAAGCGATTCAAGAGATAGACTGCCGTGCATACAGCATCAGCCCAGTACTGACGAGGCACAAGAGCTCCAATAAGAAGAGCCCGAGCAGTTTCTAAAATATGTCTATTTTTGCGCTCAGCAATACCATTTTGTTGTGCTGTCTGAGAACATGTAGTTTCATGAATAATGCCATGAGTTTGAAAGTACCGTTTGAAATCTTGATTAACATATTCTCCACCGTTGTCAGATCGAAGAATCTGAATTTTAGCGGAAAATTGGGTCTGAATCATAGTATGAAAGATCTGAAACATATTGAACACATCATGCTTATGTTTCATCAAATAAATCCATGTCATCCGTGTGCAATCATCAACAAAAGTAACAAACCATTGAGTACCAGACTGAGTAGAAATGGGAGAGGGTCCCCAAACATTAGAATGAATTAAATCAAAAGGAGTAGCATTCTTATTGGAACTTAAAGCATAAGACACACGGGTACTTTTCGCCAAAATGCAAGTGTCACACTTAAAATCGGAGTCATTCAAATCTGAAAATAAATCAGGTAATAAATGCCTCAAGTAAGTGAACGATGGATGCCCCAAACGACGATGCCATAACCAAATCTGTCTTGTCTTCACACCAGTTGAATGTTGCATACTGTTAGCCCTGCCTGGACTGAAGTCATCCATGTAGTATAACCCCCCTACTTTAGTACCACGACCAATTATCTCCTTGGTAAGAATATCCTGAAGAAAACAAAAGCCCGGATACATTAGTGCACAACAATTCAATTCTGTAGTAGCTTGGCCAACAGATAGCAACTTATTTGAAAGAGACGGAACAAGTAAAGTATGAGATAGTGATAAGGATGGTGACAAAGCCACAGTGCCAGCTCCTGTGACCGGATACTCTACCCCATTTGCGTTGGCAATATTACTCCGTCTAGGTTGAGAAGTACTAACAAAATCATTAGCATCAAATGTCATGTGATCCGTTGCTCCCGAATCAATTATCCATCCATTATGATTACGGTGACTAGTACTAAGTAGAGAATGGCCACAGTTACCTGAATCACTGAGTGTTGTAGAGCCGTCAATGGGAGATTCTACCTGTGGAATTAAGGACAACTGAGGTTCGGCATTAACCAGTGCTGCCCGACCAGAAACACCACCTTTTCCACCAGCTTCTCGTTGCTTCTTAGCCTTGAATTCAGTCCACCATTCTGGGTAGCCATGCAATTTGAAACAAGTTTCATGAGTGTGTTTAGGATTACCATAGTGTGTGCACCCTTCACCTTCTAATTGAGGTTTAGACTTGGAGACTGGTTTTCCCACACTTCCAGAGTGTCCAGTTCCATGCGGCATCAGTAGTAAAGAGGGAGGTTGTTGGGTCATATCTGAACTGGGCCGGTTTTGTCCTCCAACACGTCCCGTTGGTCGTGTGCCTCCTTTTGATGCCATCACTCCTCCAGTTGATACATCCCACGTGCCTATCATCACAGACTGTCTTAAATCTTCTCTATGAACCGATGCATATGCCTGCTCCACTGTGGGAAACGGTTTCGTCTGGAGTACATCACTTCGGACTTTATCAAGGCGATCATCCAAGCCATCCAGGAATGTATATACACGATCTTCTTGTATAAGCAAATTATATTTGCAAATATCACTCTCACATGTCATCGGGTTTGGTCGTCGAAAATCAATTTCTCTCCACAATCCTTGGAGACTATTGTAATACATCTCAATGGATCCACCGGCTTGTCTAAGCCGGGATACCTTCCGTTTCAGATCATATACCTGAGAAGTGTCTATGCCATCAAAATATGTTGTAGCAAGTGCATCCCATACTGCTTTTGCTGTAGAGAATCTAACAAAGTTGCTAATCAGCCCTGGATCCATAGAATTTATTAACCAACCTTTGACAATGGAGTCTTCAGTTCGCCATCTTCGGTAGGTCGGATCTGTTTGTTCAGGTTGTTTGTATTCTCCATTGATATATCCCAACTTGTCTTTCCCAGAGATAAACATCTCTACAACTTGGGACCATAATGGATAGTTGGTGCCATCCATCTTTATTCCAATTTGTGCAGCGGAAGAATCTTGAGTAGGTATTGGAGTTGGTGTGATCTGTGTCTGGGTAAGTAGTTGTGTTAATCTTGAAGTCAAGTCTTCAATGGATAGGTTGTTTGTGGAGTTAGCACCGGTGGATGTAGCACTGGTGGATGTAGCACCAGTGGAGTTTTCGGGGTTTTCCATGGTGATAAAGAAAGAGGTGTTTGGCTAATGTTTCAAGTTGAGTAGAGACCCTAAGATCCCTGCTCCGATACCATGTAGAAAATATGAAAAAACTGACTGCTATATGGACAAGAGAATAATCGGCTTCACTTGATACATTATACACGAGTATACATTTATATATATATGATAACTCACCTACAATCATGGGAAATTACTGAGTGTGAATTCAATACAAATTAGGACATGAAATCCCTATAATTACTCCAATCAACTCATGTCAACAACATCAAATCCCTATAATTACTCCAATCAACTCACGTCAACAACATCAAATCCCTATAATTACTCCAATCAACTCACGTCAACAGTATATATGTCAGTCGAAGAATGTCAGCAATAAGCGTACGTTGTTCATTTTATTTAAATTATGCGTTATGAAAGCCCGTATCTTTATTGCTGCTGCAAAGCTTATACATGCTTTATAAAATCATGTACATTATTTGATAGAAAAATTGTACATTAAATGCTTAGGAGAAGAAGAAGCCGATGAAGAAGATGACGGTGAAGATAGAAGAAGAGATGATGATGATGGAAATGAAAAAAAAAATAATATGAAAAACTAGAAGATTGGAAAATTTTATTGTTTTAATTTTTTATTTATTTAACTTTAAACTTTCGATAGTGCTAGATATTATGGATGCAAAATTTACGTGTCATGCTAACTAGGTAGGATGACATGGAAATTTTTAAAAGAGGAGGACAACTAAGGTAATTTCAGACCCATTACTTCTCTAAGAGCATCCACAATGGGTGCTCTTTAGAGTGCTTGAAATCTTTCTTGATAATTTAGTGCTATATGTCTATAATGGACACATTTTGACACTCCAAAACATATGAAAAATTTGTAGCTATTCCATATTTGGAGTGCTTCTTGGTTCATGAATAGTGAAGAGAGAAGATAAAAAGGAAGAGAGAGGTGATGAAAAGGAAGAGAGAGATGAGGGAGAAACTGAGTATGGAGTGTTGGCTCAAATGTGTCCATTGTGGGTGTATTGGAATGTAGCACTTGTTAAATTGATAATTGCACAATAATTGATGTGTTTGGAGTGTGGACACAAGTGTGCCCTCTGTGGATGCTCTAACTCTCTAGCACAGACTTTTCCATAACGCAGATTTTCCCAATTTGATGGCCACTTATACATAATGATAGCACTAGTCATGACACATGGGACTGTCCCATGACATGACAATTTCAATCCAAACAAAAATCAAGAAAATAAATGGGTGGGCTTCCTTTTCCGAGACTCTCACTTTCTCCCTTCTCTCCTTTCTCTTCTCTCTCTCCAACCACTCTCCATCTACAACCCTTCTCTCTCCAACCACTCTCCATCTGTAACCCCTCTCTCGATTCGTCTCCTACAGACATCGCCGTAGATCTAATGATGAAGACGACGACACTACTGTTAGATGGTGATGAGGAAGCCGTGGAGAAGCACTAGTGGAGGTTAGTGGTCTTGAAAATTTATAAAGGTGAGACCTTTTAATGCAAGGGAAGAGAGTAAAGAGTCTACTTCCCATCAAATTTCAAAAAAAATTGATTTTGTTTAGGATTATCACTGAGAAGAGTGAAAACCTTGATTTTCTAGAGGGAGAAACATTCAACACACCACTTTTTCAAATTTTATAATTTTCATATTTTGTTTTGTCCTTATTTTATTTTGGGAATTTGGGAATCAGTTTGTAGATTGAAGACCAAATACTATGTAATTATCAACCAAAACTATGTAATTAGGACATGTATAAAATGAGATAGTCATATCTTCATTGCTTGGTTTGTCTGGGTTGGTGGATCGCTGTTGTTGTTTCTTGGCTGGTTAGTTGTAGTTCTTATTGCGAGGGCAGCTTAAGTTACTGTGCCCGCTGTTTCGGGTCTTCCATGTTGGCTTTGGTGTTTTGGGGTCTTTCATGTTATGGATTTGTTTATTTTTCGTGCTTGTGTTGTTTTTGCCTCAAAACTGGTAGGGGCGCTCTCCCCTTTCTTTAGACATTCAAAGCAATGTGAATCCAATGTGAGTAATTACATTATTTCCAATACGTAAGTACACATTGATATTTTTTACTTATATTATTCCAATACGTAATTACATTGATAATTTTTAATTACAAAACAACAATGAATAATTGTATTATTCTAATAAGTAATTATACATTGATAATTTGTAATTACATTATTGTGGTTTACTTACACAATTCACAATATATTACTCTAAAATCATAATTAAAAATTATCTTCTCAAAATTATATAACAATATATCGAATCATCAAAATACTGAGTTCAAAATATACAAATATCAATATGGATCAAATTTGTTTCCTGTTTTGATGCCCTTGACAATATATATGTAATTACATTGTTTGCAAATCCAATTACACTGGATAAATTTATAATTACACATTATACTGTCTTAATTATATCTCATAAACAATCTGGATACTGTCTTAATTATATCTCATAAACAGTCTGGATGATTACAAAACAACAAGAGATAATTACGTTATTTCAATTCAAAATTACACATTGATAATTTCTAATTAGATTATTGTGGTTATATTTACACATTGATTTAGGTCTTGTCATGTCTCTCGTGGATGAGAGAAAAAAAATAAATACGAGTTGAAGATAAACATAAGAGAGAAAAGTAAAGAAGTTTAGCTTTTTCGAAATGCGGATCTAGATAAGTTTACATTTCTTACATGGAGAAGACGGTGGAGAGAGAAACTCCTCTGTATACGTAAAATCTAACACGCTAGATAAATGTCTATTTCTTATGAGGAATTAATGCTAATTCTTAAATGCCTATATATCTATGTGGCAAGTGTATGTACACTTATGGACATGAAATTAATGCTAATTCTTAAATGCCTATGTACTTATGTGGCAAATGTATGTAAACTTATGGACATTTATTCTAAGGACGTTTAGTGTTTCGTATACATAAATACTTTTTTTCGGACTACATAAAAACTAGTTATATGCCGGCGCTTCATGCGGTCTGTTTTAAGAACTTTAGTATCTCGTATAAATAAATGAAAATGATCATAATAAACGTTAAAAAATTAACATGCTAAAAAAGTGTCAATTGTAAAAGCATACAACATTTGTATTGTAATAAAAAAATTAATCGTTAATTTGAAAGAGTCAAAAGAAAGATTTACCATTTTTTCCACCATTTTTAAAAAATATTTTCACAATAACAATGTTAGAGAATATTTTGGAATTTTGGGGATGAGAACCAAAGTTCACAGCAGTGGTAGTCTTGTAGAGGAACCAATATTTAACGTCATCAACACTTTTCGGGTACAATGTTTTGTTGTGGCCCATAAAATTTATTTATAGAATAGAGTACAAAGTATCCCAATTTAGGTTTTAAAAACAATCAATAAGTTATTTAAGATCTTCACTTCCTCAATATCAATTAATTTTTACAAAAATATTTGAAAAATTTATCGTTATAGCAAAAAATTAGTCTATATGAAGGTAGCCACCAACGTCAACGTGTTGAAGCCAAAATCTTTGATATTGCTTCCAAGTTACCCACTCCTTCAATTACAATTCCCAAAGAAGCAAAACCAAGTGTAAAATTACACTTTAGCAGAGAAAGCTATCATAGAACTTATTTGATAAATTCCCTCTAGTAATCCCCTGTATCAGAATTGTTCTCACCTCTATAACAGCTAACCTATACTCAGGAAAGTGAGACTCTCATGATTATGCATGTACGCTAAATCTAGTGATTGCCCAATTCTTACAGGTTAACAAACAATAATCTGAACACCTATCCATTGCACCAAACTAATTGGTAGATATCCATACCTCTAAGTTGTTTGATATTGAAGATGCGTGCAAATGACTATGCAGCCATTTTTAAGTCCTCATGTGCTACAATCAGATAATAATCCCGCTTTTTTTATGGCATCACTTTGTTTGATGTATTGGCTTCAGGCCTCACAATTTGTAAAAGAAAATCCAACTTGAGTTTGAACTAAAGCACATTAAAAAACAACCAAGCTTGAGCAGAGGAACTAAGAGAAGAGGCAAGTATAAAGGCAAAATGTCAATGACAAAATGTTCAAATGAATAATTCAAATTAGTAAATTAGCCTTTTCTTCATAGTTTGAGCAAGTATATGCCCATTCATCAAACATAAAGTAATCTAACAGTGAAAATATAAGCATGGCATGAATATTGGGAGAACATACCATATTATATTCTTATAGTTTAAGAGAGTCAAGAGATAGAGCCATTTGTTGATCACCAAAGAACCCCTTCTCTGCTGACAATGAATCCAAATTGCCTGTAGTTTCTCTCAGCTGTGCTTCAAGCATCTCAATTCCTGATACAGAATCAATAGTATTATCAAATTATTGCAATTTATACAATTAGAGTGGAGTACTTTCAATTTAATGCATCTCCAAAATCATTTCGAAGTCGTTTCCTATAAAATTTTGATTATCTAACAATGAAAAATATAAGCATGACATGAATATTGGGAACATGCCATATTATGTTATTACAATTTAAAGGATTTAGGAGCTATATCCATTTGTTGATCATCAGAACCCCCTCTCCAATAACAATGAATTAACATTATTTGTAGTTTTGCTCTGCTTTAAGCATCTCAATTGTGTTCCTGGTATAGTATCAATACTATTATCAGATTATTGCAATTCATACAGTCAAAGAAGTACTTTAACCTCAATGTATCTCCAAAATATTTTTGAAGACCTCTCCCATACAATATTGATTTATCTCTTTTTAATTGATTACAAAACTATTCTCCCATTAAACTACTGCTTAGGAGCTTGGTGAAACAATTATTCAAACCTTCGCAGAAATATGAAGGGATTGAGTTAGTTTGTACATCATAAACCATAAGTGGAATGATCCATACCTATTCAAAAGATCTACAATAATCAAGTCCAATAGACTTCATGATAATTGCTCTTGTTCCTACAGAGACATAGCACACAGACTACAATAAATCAATCTTACAAAATCAGGCCAGAAAAAGATGTGTGGATTGATGAATTAGAAGAAAGTGGAATGATACGTTAGTTTAATAAAATTAAGGATGAATGCCATTCAAAAGGTAAGCTAATACTAACAGAGAGATGAATCAAAATCACCTTGAAGAATTGGTAATTGGTGATATAAATTCCCATATCTTGCTTACCCAGCGCAGATTGATCAAAATCATATCATTCAAATAAAGGGTACTTAGAACAGTACCTAATTAACTCAAGATTCAAGTCGAGATTGCCCTCAAGACCAAATTTCATTTGGAAACCAATGTCCTGATCACGCCCAGAAAGGAATCCAAGAAAAGCCATTAATCACAACAAAACTCCAATTAATATAGAGAACATGCAAACAAAATCAAACTGGGTACCTTTTTCCCCATGGCCGCGACATTTTGTCAGGCATCTAGGAATTGCTGATGGGACTGGAGCATGTTCTAACTTATCTCCACCACATCATCCTCTCTCCGCCTCCCTGCGCCGCTGTTGCAAGCCTTCTTCCTCACTTCTGCTCTCATGCTCGACCGCAAGAACATTGTGTTTTTTGGTCGAGTCAATATGGTTCTATGTCGAAAAAGCATTCGGACAAAGCAAGTCAAGTGGCTATTCGGCCTTTTAGATCCAAACGTGATATGCGAGTAGGCCGGAAATTAAAGGGAGAATTTTGGTGGAGCGATTGGATGGAAATTTCATAGTAGAACCTAATTGAGAGAAACATTTCCCCCATACCAACAGTATCTAAATATGCAGAGAATCGACGTGCCAGAGTTAATGTCGACAATAACTCGCATCAAAGCCAAGAAAGAGATGCATGAACGGACTTTGTAAGATGAAAGGTCAAGCGTGCATAGAAGAAAGAGATAACACTGAACAGAGGGGAATAATAATAAAAGAGTGATTAATGAAACTATTAATGATTTGTTTTTCTTTTTTAAAAACATAAAAATCTAGGTGGCAGCCATACATGAAGCATAGAATTTGAGGTGGCATAGCTAAAACGTTTCTAAGGATTCCGTAATTATATATGTATAGATAGATAGATAGATAGAAGATAGATAGATAGATAGATAGATGTATAGATAGATAGATAGATAGATTATTTTACTAATTACTATCTTGGATTTAACACTTCAACTTAAAAATTGAGCCCATTTATTAAAGACGGGCTTATTTTCTTTTTCGGCCCACATCACCAGCAGCATCTGCTAGTCATTTTAGTTTAGTTTTTGGATATTTGCGTAATTTCATGTGAACGTTTTCATATAAACCTAGCTCCCGAAAGTTCTCTCCCAAACCCTAGAGACGGCTAGTCGGCTTCCCTCCTTCAGGTACGTCTCAGACTCTTGACTTATCTAATCTCTTGGGCAGATTTTTCCGTGCTGTTAGCTTTCCCCTTATCTAATCCTTTTTCGTGTTTCGTTAGGGTTCCAGGTAAGTGGAAGTGTTGAGAGCTGCAGCTTCTTCGTCAGTAGTAACCGATGGCTCCTCCGAAAGGTACTATGTAATCCCTTTTTTTTGAATACCTATGTTGTTCAACTGCTCGCGAGGTAGGCTCTCTCTCGCCTATAGAACGAAAGATGAGAAGAGAATGGCACTGTGATTTGTTGTATCGTTTCTTTGGTTTTTAATGGATGTATAAAAGTTTAAAGGGAGCTATTTATCATTTCGGGAAATCTTGACCATTTCAGTGTGTTATTGTAGATTTAGGCCTGGCTTGCAGGGTAATTGATTTTAATTGTTGAATGTTTCGGTTCTACTATGTTTTTTTGCTGTGGAAACTATGGATTGGGACTAATTGGAGTATATTATGCTTTAACAGTTTATGGAATAATTATGATTTGGTTCATATGTGTACTCATAAGCTTATGTTTAGCTTGATGCTTTATTTCGTGTTATGAGTTCTGAATCGAGGATTTTAAAGGATTTATCACTTCTGCACACCTCGATTTAACATGTGGGAGATGATTGTGTATACTTACTGTATAATGCATTGGATTAAGAACTTGCTCTAGCTTATCTTCATAAATCATGTCTATGTGCGTGCTAAAGCCTGTGTGCAAGACTGAGTTGACTGGGGCTCTTTTTCTTTGGTGCTATTATTTTTGAGGCTGAATGATTGTTATTTTAAATATGATAATTGCCTAGACATTTGAGTTCTATAACTTTTTTTTTAATTAAAGGATATGGCCATGTCATCGTAATTTTGCAGTTCACATTTTCCATTTTCAGTTGCTCATTAAGCTATAATGTTTAATTGATGTTGTGCTGTTGTGGTTGGGCAGTAAGGAATTTGCATCTGTCTGAGATTTCGGTCCTTTCGAACTGGTTCTTTTAGTAATATGCATTCTTACATATCTATGTTCTATACGTATATTTATTTAAAAGTTCAATTGTAATGTTTCCATAGAAAGTTCGAAGAAGGCTGATCCTAAGGCCCAGGCTGCTAAGGCTGCAAAAGCAGTAAAATCAGGACCAACCTTCAAGAAGAAGGCTAAGAAGATCCGAACAAAAGTTACATTTCATCGACCTAGGACATTGAAGAAGGATCGGAATCCCAAGTATCCTCGTATCAGTGCTCCACCTAGAAATAAGCTTGATCACTATCAGATTCTCAAGTTTCCTCTCACCACTGAGTCTGCTATGAAGAAGATTGAAGACAACAACACTTTGGTCTTTATTGTTGACATTCGTGCGGACAAGAAGAAGATCAAGGATGCTGTCAAGAAGATGTATGATATTCAGGCTAAGAAAGTGAATACCTTGATTAGGTAATGCCAAGCCACTATTTCTCTTGCCTGCAGTTTTATTTTTACTGAGTGCATTTTTCAAGCTTTGGATCTATAGTTTCATTCTTCTGTCTTTCGTATTAGTTAATAGTTACATACTTACATCAGTTAATCTTAAATTTTGTGTTGTTTGACATTGATAGCATTGTTGTATTACATTTCAATGCTTGGTTACTGAATTGAATACTTTAAAAAGCTAATTGTGAATTATTTTCTATTAAATTGAATGGCATTAAAATTGGGACATATAAAGAGAGTTGCAATTTGTATTTGTGATAATTGTATGAAATTGTTATCTGCTTGAAGCTTTGACAGCGTGTCTATGTTAGGTTTAGGAGTGTTTGCATGTAGGTACTTTTGTGGCTCATTTCATTATAGATCCTTTTCATATTGTCGTGAAATTTTTTCACAATTGTATTAGAGTAACTGGATGCAGGATACTTGGTGCTTTATTAGGAGCCCTTTTTTGTGTTTCTGTGAATTATTTCTGGATAGGTAGCTGTTTTAAGACACAAGTAAATGCGCACATGAAGAGAACTTTCCATCAACTAACGTCTCACATAACATTGGAGTTATTACCATCCAACAGTCTAAGAGATATTAACATTTCATGATTTTGTGTTTGTGCAGGCCTGATGGTACCAAGAAAGCATATGTTAGGTTGACGCCAGACTATGATGCTTTGGATGTGGCAAACAAAATTGGAATCATTTAAGCTAGGACATGTCATTCTGAGCAATTTCCTTTTTTTTTTGTTATCTATAATGAGAGTTTTTTTGGAACTTAAGCCAGGGAATTTGGAAACTTAGTTGGAAGCTGTAATCTTTTGCCGCTGCAGGCTGTTTATTTCGCATCTTTATTACTCTGATATTGGGACGGTGTTGGCATGAAGTTTAATCCCGTAGATTCTTTTTCTTGTGTGATGGTTTTACATGTTTGAGAACATCATTTTATCTGTTAGTTATATGAGTCATGCCAGTATCCTATATTCCTATTGCTCCGCAGATTTTCTTTTGTAATGATGGATTGGCATGACGACCTTTTTCAAGACCCATAATGCCGTCTGTTATATTATAGTCATTTTGTTGGCGTAGGAAAAAGGGGTAGCAAACAAGCAGCCAGAATTGGGCTTTGATTGAGGGGGAGTTGTGAAAATGAGAAGATTACAAAACAATGTTGTATGGCGATGTTTTCGTGAGATTGGAGTTCTGCAATGATCAATATCGAAATTTTAAGATGTGTGTTATAAACTGTGTTGTATGAAACTTGGGATTTATTCATTATATCCTATTATGATCACATTCCAAGTTATTTTATTACAGACGAATCAATCATGTACGAGTGCTGCTGACCTCAAGATTTGAGTACGTAGGTTCTGGTAATGTGTTGCTCTCTCCTGGAAAAAGTCTTCCCTTGTAAGAGTCTCCAATAAAGATGACATATAAACAGAATATTCCTGGTGAATACCTAAGTGATGAACACATGATCTACAGAGAGGGCAATTGGAGTGAGCCTGGAGCCATGTATCAATACACCCAATGTGGAAGGCATGAGCACAAATTGGTAGATGCCTTAACCATTCACCTTCTTCAAATTCACCAAGGCAAATTGCACAACTGAAATCGTTTTTGATTTCACCTTCTTCTGCTTCATTCTTCTTCTTGAACTGAGCTATCGGAAGAGATTGTATGATTGAGGATTCTAGCCCATAGCTGTGAAACTGGGGCGAAACATCAGCATTGGCGTCGTCCAAGTGTTGTCTGGAGACGACGCCTACTCTATTAGGTGAGAAGCAAATTTGATCAAGCAGTCTGAAGTAACACAGTAAGAGAAAGCCGATGCAAATAACGGCAACTAAAGGAATCAGCATACTTGAAGACATGCTATGGTTTCTAAAGGCTTGGAAATCTATGGCCTCCAGGCATATATGGAAGAGACTCTAATAAGGAAATGTCCAAAAAATATGCAGATGAAACGATTAGATCAAAGCTGCAGGAGACATGGACACAAGACGACCATCAAGGATTCTTTTTTGTAGGATCAGAAAATTCTAATGTATGATATATAGATACTGTCATCAGGCTATATCTGCTAAGATAATACCAAAGTTTATAAGCACAGTGGGAATGTCATCTATTTAGTCTATCCCTTCATTGATTTTTGTGACTTTAGTGTCGTACTTGTTCCTCGGAACAGCTCTGTCAGCTTCTTAGGGCAAATGCAATGGTTTGTTATTTGCTGGACCAACAAAAAGGTTGGCCCGGTCCCACCTCTAGTACACAAAAAGTCAAGTCAAACACGTATTCTAATACAGTCACATCAGAAAAACACATCTTTCAATACAACCACATCAACAAAACACATATTTCTATACAATTTCTCTTCCCACCCAACATGGAGGCCAACAATATTTCATTCCTCCATATTATCCACAACAAAACTACACCAAAACATCAAATATCAATACATCCACATCTTTGTTGGCCCAATAATACTTTACCATTGCATTTGCCTTTACTTTGTTTCTGGCCCATTAAATAAGTCTCAGGATTTATAATGTTAAGGAAAGGATTAAAACTTATTTTGCTGGCAACAAGAAGGCAAGAACCAACCCATAGCATCAATGTATTTCTACGTCTACTTACTTCACTCGTTGTCCATTGCAACAAAGTAAAGAATTAAGCAAATGAATTTAGATTAAAAGATATGTTACAATTTGAAGAAAGTAGGGAGAAATACAAATGGAGTTATAAATAGAAGTTTGACCCAAACTATTTGGGGTACTATTTGCGTTGGGCTAAGGCCCGCACGACTTTTTCTTTATTAAAAGGGCCCACAATATTCCAGATCATGAATTCAATTTTCCATTCAATGGCCCCTCGTCCTCCTCGTTAAGGAGCTATAAGGTCGTCATCTTCGTTTGCGAGGCCATCTCGACAGTAGATGAGGGGGGCTATGAAGTTTTCTCCATTGATGTTCATCCTAGCTGTGATGGTAGACAACATACTTGACCCAGAGTTTTGCCCAGTCCCTTTTCTCGACTCCCCAACACCTTCTCAATTACTATGAGCTTCTTCTCCTAAGTACTCTGAAAATGCAAAAGGAAAAATGGCTTATTGGGTGACAACCCATGAACAAAAAATCCGTGCAGTTCCATAACTCAGAGTGGATAATATCTTTTAACATGTTTGGGTTGAAAATTTCAACACCAGCTAATGGGTACTAATGGACCAGCTACTGCCCACTGGGCATGCTAAACAATTTGAAGAGGCTCTCACATCACATATTTCAATGTCAGCTAAACTGATCCCCATACAATAACATAAATATTTACCAAAAACAAGGGCCACAGAATGGGTAGTGGCTGGTGTACCACCGTATATATGTAATGACTCCAATCCCTATCCTTGGTATGAATGTTTAAAATTAATCATAATATAGTAGCATTCTATAATAATAACAAACCACTGCTTGTAGAAACAGTTTGGCAAAACAAGAAAAAAAAAAAAAACTACTAGCTAACACTCCTTCCTGCAATTGTTCCTTCAAGAATAAGAAGCTTAAGTTGTCTAGTGAGCTATTTCTATGCACTGAAAGATCTAGAAGAAAGGGGACCTTTGTGGTCTGCACTTTCTTCTTCTTTTCCTTCCAGTATAGAGAAACTGATTGTTCTGCTCCACTACACCTTCCTTAGGCTGCCCCTTCAATTGATTCTTCTGATTTAGGTTTGAAGCGTGTTCCTCAATTGTTGCATCCACAACTTCACCATGTTGTTCCATCAATCCATTTTTCGGAGTTCCGTTTAAACCGTGTTCCTGGATTCTTGAATCCACACCTTCATCAAGCAGCCTCATCAATTGATTGTTCTGCATTACAGTTGAAATGGGTTCTTGGGTTCTTGCAGTTGCACCTCCTTCAAGCTGCCTCATCCTATCCCTGATCTGTAGTTTATGGTGCAGAATATTAATCATCAAATTCAATCACCCACATACAACATGTAAATAATTTTATATGGGATTGGAGTACTTACTTTACATTCAACGGAACAGTAGATATATGCTTCATTAGTTGAATCTGCTTCCAGCTTCCATCTACACACTGCACAGTACTTACCAATTTTTTCTTGTTGAAATTTACCTTCTTTTTGTCTTCTTTGTCTCAAATAAGCAATTGTGTAATGATTAATTTTGTATTTCTGGATATCAGATGTTCCAACCAATTGTCTTAAATCTTTTCGAGTAACTGCAGTTTCACGCGAAGCTTTCAAAACCTAAAGATTGAGAAAAACATAAAGAAATCAATTGAGAAAATTTACAGAGGCACAAACCAGAACTGAGAGTAGTTTTGAAATAACGACTTACCCGAATGCTCCGCTGGTGTGTTGAATGCTTATGCTTGCAAGATTCGCAGAAAGTTGAACCATTACAGTCAAAGCAGATGTAGGTACGATTTTTTTCCTCATGAAACTCACAAGGCTGGTAAAACGGAGCTTCAACAAGAAACACTAACCACGGATTCCTTATTTCTCTCTGAGTTTCTTCCATAATGTGTCAAAGACTCTAGATTGATTACTTCAGGGTTTGTTTGTACCCAGATATCAGTTTTTATTTATATGGGTTTGCCAGATGCCTACTTCAATGGAGAACCAACGAGCTCTTCAATTTCTTCTTGCATTCGGATTTCAATTTAGGAATACAGTGGTATTGGGGAAACCCAATGGTCAAGAAGTATTGGGGAAAACGTTTTAAGGGTGTTAGGGTTCTTAGGGACTTGGGATTTAGGGTTTTAGGCACAAACTTGACTGGATTTGGCTAATGATGTGGCAAAATCATTGGATGAATGCCCTTGGTCACTAGTTATTCTTGGTCACCAAGTAATAGGGAAGTGTAATCCAGTTCAAATTATGAAACTACACACACTCCACTTATGATTTGCGAATAAACCTACTTCAAAGTATTTAGGTTTGCTTCATAGTGTTGGGGGGGCGACCAGAGATCTCGTTGTTCATTCATGTTGCTCCCTTGTTTAGTTTTAATTTACGCTGCGTTTTGTTATTAAACTGCTATTATTTCATAGCCTTGTTACTAAGCCTACCAAGTGTTCGAAAAAATGTCTCAATACCCTGCAAATCCTTATTCAAATTCATCAATGGAAATTGCACACTGATTGTTGTTTTCAGATTCTTCTGCTTCGTTCGTCCTCTTGAACCGAGCTATGGGAAGAGATTGTAAATGGAGCTTTAATTTAAAGCCATAAGCTGTGCTTCCAAATATAATCCTAAATAGTTTGCTGGCTACAAGAAGGCCTCAAAGTAAAGGATTATGCAAATGAATTTAAACAGAGATCAATTAACTCAACCGGCATAAGATTTTGTAAGTGCATAAATTGATTAATGTCATTCAAACCAAAAACAAGGGTATCCAATTTACTCTTTTGAGTACTGAATTAGATTTTTACAAAAGTGTAAATAAAAAATGTTTAGACATCAATGAAACCTTTGTCGCTTGGTACTAGGTACTAAATTGTTTATGCAGGCACCAGAGGGCACCAAGAGGTTGTTCTGGACTGAACTTCGAGAAGAAACATTACATGTCATTGATGCTGAATATATTTGTGAAGACAAATTAAATGTGGATGGTGTACTCATTGGTTTCTGAACGGCGCAGATTGGATTAGCAGCAGCAGCTACATTTGAGTTTTTGTTCACAGCCTCAGAACTTCTGATGGTAACAGGAGGAATTTGTAAGGGTTGCATTGGAGGAGGATTCCTCCAACTAGGAAGTGGACCTGCAAGAAGAAGTGTCTGAAGCAGAGGACCTGCCTCCATCACGGTTTGCATCAACTTACCCTTTTGAGGCAAAGTTTTTCCCTTAACAACATTATCAATAACAGCAGTAGCTCTATCAATCTTAGGATTGACAACGTTGATGGTCGAGAATTCAGGCGAAGAAACAGGATTGAAAAAGGAATCAAGAGGGGGAGAGCCATGTGAGTAGTGACTATCATAAGTCTCAGATAAACTATTGGATTCAGTTATGCTTGAGTTTGCTTTTGCTGGCAATAAAAATGGACTTTCTGATTGGGTATGAGGAAGGATTGGCTTTAGCTCAGTAGGGGTTGAAGGCTTGAGTTTGTTCATCAGTAGTATCTGCAGCTGTTCTTTTGCTTCATCTCTCTGTTGGTAAGCAACTCTTAGAAAATTGTTCAACCACTTCATATCTTCCTTCTGTTTTTGTATCTTTTCACTTGCTTCTTTTTTCAGTGACTCTAATTCAATGGTTGTGTATAGGAGATTCTGCTTCAACTCTTCAATGGCCTGCAATGTGAGAACAGATTAGTCAGCCTAAAGAAGGGATTTCATCAAACAGTTGACAAACTAAAGGGATTTCATCAAACGGTTGACAAACTAAACCACTTCGACAAAAATCTCAAGAAATCTTGCAACAATTCAACTTGGGAGACAAAGTAAGATCAATATGAACAAAATTGGAGTAAAAGATCAAGATGGGTATGATATAAAAAAAAAGTGAAAAATCATATTGATTAGACAAAATGAAGAAGAAACCCAACTACACAAGGATTGAATACCTGAACAGACAGGACTGAGAATTAAAGGTACTAAAATGACAAAAGTAAAACAAACCAACCTCCTCATAAGACCAAACAAAATCCAAGTCCTCCATTTGAACTTCTAAAAGCTTCTCCTCGCTTTGCATAAAGACCAAGGCAGAAAAGTATTGGGTAGGGGTGTTTAAAACATATGTGACTAGTGAGTCATTTATAGAGCAAAACAGAGAGACACATAAAGACGGAAGAGAGAAGAATATCTCATAAGACTCCAAAGTCCAAACCAGTTGTTTTCCTTTTTGCATATGGAAATGTAATGTAAACGCCTGTTCTCCTCAAATTGGGATGCTGCGCTGGTTTTTACGCGGTTTTGGTTATAATGGAAGGCAAAGTTCCATAGATAACCCTCAAATTATTGCGAAATTTCATTCCAGCGAATTACTCGGGTCAACCCGAGGAAATAAGGGAAGGTTGTTTTGGGAAACGAAAAAGAGAACATTTTTATTGACAGCAACTCCAGTCGCCCCTCTAAGGAGATTTTTTAAAATACAATAAAATGAATTTTTTTTTATGGTTTTACTACACATTAATAATTTTAGTGTCCATAAGATACATAATGACATGACTTGTCATGTAATATGCTGACTGCGTTATTTCAAATTTTAAATTTCAAATAATCTTAAATTAAAACCTAGTCTTATTTCTTATCATTTCAAATTTCTCTCTCTCCTCCCTCCTCTCTCTCCCTCTCCACGAGATGCTTCCACAGTCAAAATCGAGTTTCTTCCTCCAACAATCATTTTGGTTAGATATTGGTTGGAAATGATAGCCCTCTTTCCGGTGAGTCATTTGGTTCCAACAATGTGACGAATCGTCATCGAAAACGGTCGGATAGAACTAGTTTTTCCGACGGTACCCAAAACTTCGCGACGTGATTCCGGTTGACTAAACGGTCGTTGGAGGCTGAGCTTGGTTGGGTTCCACTTCTAATCAATTGAGGGTTCTTTTGAAGGTGGGTTGGAATGGTGGCCAAATGACGAAATCGTCATTTTTGGCCATGGGGAAGTTGTTGATGATGTATATCTCTTGTTCTTTTTTCGTTTTTCCTCAACAGTTGTGTCCTTTAGTATGGCAGAGCAAAATCATTTCGCTCTCATTTGCTAATTAAAATCACCAGTGGTTTATTACACTGTCAATATAATAAACCACTAGTGATTAAACTTGTCATTGTTTACTAATTAAGCTTGGCAGTAGCTCATTTAACATTGAATGTGATTAGTTACCTTGTCAATGTAATAAGCCACTAGTGATTAAATTTGTCATTGCTTGCTTGTTTAGCTCATCAGTGACTTATTGAATTGTCAATGTAACTGATTAAACTATTTATTGCAATAATCTCAACAGCGGCATGGTGTTATATCCCTAAAAATTGAAACCGGGCATTATATATATGTCCAATTAATTTGTATAGCAATACTATATACATAAAAAGCTCGTCGAAATAGGTTTTAAGGGTACGTTTAACCGATTTGAAATAAAATAAATTTAACGGGACAGATTTGGAAAAAAAATTTAAGGGGAAGATTGAAAGTTGTATAATATATAAAATAATTTAGATGAGAATACATCCCATTTTTAATTAAATACACTCTATTAACCCTTTAAAATACACTAGAGTGAGGTGCATATAGTGCTCGTTTAAATGTATAGTATTAAGGGTCTTTTTCAAAAAACTAACGGCGACACTTTGTCCTAATAAGATTTTTGCGATGCAATGTGAAAACGTGAAAAGTTCCCATTTTTGCTCTGACACGTGTCGTCCAAAACAGAGTCCATCATGCTCGAAGCACTTTTTGTCGTAAGACGGCACGTCCAATTAACTAATTAGGCCCTTAAAATTCCAAACTAGGCCTTAATCTAATTTATTTCAACGACCTAAGAGCTCACAGTAGCAACCCATGCATGCAATTAGATTGTCATCCTTGTGGTGATTACGTACAAAGGCCATATGGGGTTCGCTTAGGACACGGCACGTGTTGGAAAATCTAGCTAAGTAGGAAACCTTGAAGGTCGTCCGTGCGGCGTGGCACGTGCCTCTGCGGCTACTAAAACAAGATTGACTTTGTATTAAAGAGTGGAATGAGAATTGATGGGCCGTTTTACATGTGTTTGCGACATCTCCGGGAGACCAGTCTATAGACGGCATTGCTGTAATAATTAGGGTTCATGATCATATGTATCTATTTGTGGGCTGTTACTTTGTTAGGATGCATGTATCGCATCAGAAGAAGTCAGACTTATCATGCACGTAGTGCATGCATAACAACTTTTGCTGATATTATTTTCATTGAACGATCAGATACACTGCACCAGCAGTGACCGTTGAGATAAGGGTAGAATTTTAATTAATTAAACAGATGGGTCTTTACATATATGACTTAGTATCTATGAACTTATAAAAATATGTAAACATCGATGTGTGTCTGAGATGGGAAAATTTTAAACAAACGATATTCGAAACATGAAATGGAGCACAAAAAGCAATTGTAAATTACTACTAAGTTTATCGGATTGTGTAAGACAAATCATCCAAAAACAATGTATTCGATGTATTAAATTCTCTTTTTTGTTCTCATGGAAGATCATTCTTTTCCCATAATTTCCTCAATTCCTTCAAGAACAAGGATTTACTTTTGTTCTCAATTATCTTGAATCCCGTGTCAGTACAATGAGACTGATCCTGCATCAGGCTAATTGTCATGCACTTTGTGTAATACCCTTGGTAAGAAAATGCATTCAAATGATAAAATAATAAAATAAAATTAAAATTAAAAAAAAAAAAAAAAAAAACCTCCACGTAGTGGCATACCTACGTTGGTCATGATAAAATAGCAATTCACGTTAACAAAAAAGACCTACCAAATAAAAAAGCAACTTGTCTCTGCTTTCTCCCATAAGAAATCCAATCACCAAGAGCTTAAGAGCTTCAAAAGACAGCGTGATGAATTTCTTCTCCTTTCTTCTTGACTTCCCTTTCGACAACTAGTTGCTGCATGTAATCCTCACTTTGGACTTGCAAAGTGGAGACATTAACCTCTAGGTTACATAACCACCGGTCTGTATGAGCTTCGGAGATAGCTCTATGAACTTCCGATTGCGCAAGATCAACACTTCCTTACATGACACCAACCATGCTCACTTCCATAAAATCTGTCATCATTAACTTCAAAGAGAGTATTATTTAACAATAATGTGTTATTCAAGTATCTAAGAAGCACGTGCTCAACATTAATGCATAGGTATAATGTATCTGTTTGGCAATGTGTTTACACTGTGTTTAAGTGCATCCCACCTCACAACACCACAGTTTTTTATGACACGTCAAACGTTTTTACAGCAGAACCCACCTCACAACACCACAACTTTTTACCTCACCGCACCTCACCTCACCTCACATCACAACACTCTCAAACGCTTATAATATATGTTGAATTGTCCCACCTAATCAAATTAGGTCAATTATTTTATTTTAGATTAATGTACAATGTAAACGTCAAGTGATTTTATGTTAATATTATTAGTCATTTAATATAATCATAATTTAGATACGCCAAACGCACCGCATCACAGTTTTAAAAGTAATGCGCCAAACAGCTTTTGCGTTCCAACTCACCTCACAACACTATAATTTTATAACTCACAGCACCGCACAACACTTCACAGCAGTTGACAGTACTCCCAAACAGCACCAATGTTTAGAAACAGGTTATGCTGTGCCGCTCGAACTGATGCTCACAATTTGTATTCCCTACCAATTTATGCTTGTAAAATGTAATTTTTCTCACGTAGATGCTCATTTTATATATTGGGTCCTGGAATCTGTCTCTGTTTTTTAAACTTGCTTTAAACCCTGTTGTCATAATTAAATTTGTGTACTGTTGCAACTTATACTTTTTTTTTTCTTTCCTTTGCTTCGGACCATGTTGTTCTGCCAACGCTAATGTGCCAATTTATCTTTGGGTTTTTTTGAAAAATAACCTACGGTAATAAACATTTTTTAAATATAATCCATCTTTTCAAAACTTTTAAATCTAACCTTTTTAACGCAGGAAAAGATGATGTTATCCTTGTATCGATAAAAAGTCTGCAAACTACACATTAACCGTCTCGATATGCGGTTTCCCTATCCTTTCATGTTCTCCTTCTTCACACACGACACAGTTTCCATTTTTTCTCTCATCTTCTTCTTCTTTCTGTCAAGACATACTACTTTGTTGTCACTTTCTATTGGTTTTTTACCCACAAACAACGAACAACAAAAACGACTAAGGTTAGTCTCCTTTCATGACTTCAGCACTTCAGTGTGGGTTTACGTTTTTTTTTTGAATTTTAGTTGATATTGCCTTGTACTCCGTGAGTTTCTGAATAATGGGTTTAGTGTTCCACTTCGTTTATATATCTGAGAGTTTTAGAAGATGTTAGTGAAACAACCTTACATGTAACATATATGTTAGGGTTTTGAGTTTCTTTGGTTACACTGTAAAAGACATACATGTTGGTTGTTTTTCGTTTTTCCGTACTGTATGGTTATGGCTGCTAGATTAAAACGTAAACGAATTTTCTTAAGTTTTTGTTGATCATGTGATAGAAAGTGCAGTATAGTTGATGAAAGTTTGTAACTTTCTCGTTGATAACTGTATTATTTTTAGATAGAAATTGCAGTCCTGTTCATAAAAGTTTGTAACTTTTTCGTTGATAACTGTATTATTTTTACGTTGATAATTGTTTCTATTTATATTGATAACTCATGATTTTCGTTGATAAATGTATTATTTATAGGTTGATAAATGCATATATTTAAATTGATAACTTATAGTTTTAGTTGATAACTGTATTAGTTTTGTGTTCGTTTATATGCATAATTCACATAAAATGGCATACAAAATTCCTATCCATGAGAGATTTGTTGCAAAGGTTCTCTCGTTTTCTAAGGTATTTGAAACCATCAGCGACATCAAAAGTAAGCTGAACGAGGATCAGCTTACTTTGTTCAGGGAATCTTGTTTTGGATCCTTCCTCCAACTAAAAAACATGAAATGGGCTGCTCAGATTGTACATCAGCTCCTCATAAGACAAATACAATCTAAATAAGATGAAAACGAAGGGAGGTTGGTGTTTTTTTATAGGTTGTAAAAAAGCTATTTTTTCAATAAGAAAATTTAACCTCATCACTGAACTGAGGTGTCATTCCATACCCGACATGAGTTCATTGTTGCAAGAGATGGAGCAAGATGGCGAACCTAGGGTGGGTTTGCGAGATAAGTATTTCAGAGGTAGTTATTCAATTACTTGCCAAGAGTAAGACATTCATGCAGTGCCAAGATACAATCAATGTCTTAAAGCTTGCACTTGTCTACTTTGCAGAGGTTGTGCTCTTGGGAAGGGATTTGAAACTACTTATTGATAATTACCATGTTTACATTGATAATATATTGTATTTTAGTTGATAAGTGTATTATTAGGTTGATAATGCTTTAAAATATTATTTTTAATTTATATGATTTTTTCATCTTAAGGTTCAAGTCATTGAAATGGTTCCCATACATTCAGATTGTGACCAGGAGTACACAGCTAACATAGATGGGAATGTTGGAATCGTAGTCAAGAAGGCAAAGAAAATTAAGCAATCCATGCATAAGCCCGAAGCTGAATATGATGTCAGTTCAGCTAAAAAGTTGAATGAAACAATTGAGTTGGGATTGATTGTGAGTACCTTGATCCGGGGATTGGTCAAGGATACTCTTTCTGAATTTGAAAATAAAATTGATGGAAAGATAAATGATATTTTCGTAAGACTTAGTTCTATTGAGCAGGAAATTGTGGGCCTAAAATCGGCTCAGAAGGTTGAGAAAAAAGTTGCGAGGTAGGTTGAGAAAAAAGAAGAAGAGAAGAGAAGTGTAGAGGAGAAAGTTGAGAAAAATGAAGAAAAGATGAAAATTAAAAGGAAGGTTGTGAAGATGAGGGCGAAAAAGAAAGGGAAGCAGATAAATAAAGATACTCTTAGAAAGAGCACCCATTTAATGCCGAAGGCAAATAAAGAAAGAGCAGAGTTAGAGGAGAAGAAAAAATTCGGGTTGGACATGTCAATGCCAGAAGAAAGAGGGCTTCACTGATGAAGAAGCCAGAAATAGATGATGATAAAGAGGGAGTTGAGCGGGGGGATATTGGGCTCTAGGAAAAGGGAGATATAACCATCATCAAGGGGAAAGAGCCATTGGCGGATAACACATCCAATGAAGATTTGGATAAGTTCATTAGCAAGATTGTTGAGAATGTCGAGCACTTGCCAAATGAATCTATCAATGATGATGATGATGCCAATCAATTTTACATTGCTCCCCATGTTGATGATAAGGATGATCACCCTGAAAAAGATAAGATGGTTGTTGAGCAAGGTTGACAAAAGGTGGAGTCAGATGAGAAGGTTGATAATGATAATAGTAAGGTTGATAATTCTTCTCTAGTTGATGAGAAGCTTTACAATGACGAGATTAAGGCTGATGAGAAGGTTGAGAATGACTAGGGTAAAGTTGAGAACATTGAGGTTAAGATTGATATCCTTAAGGGTATGGTTGTCAATAAGGTTGCGATCAATGAGATTATGGTTGGTATAACTGATGTTAAGGTTGATCAACCTGATGAACAGGTTGATTTTAATGGGGATAAGATTGATAATACTGATCATAATATTGAAAGGGTTGATGTCTCAGTTGAGGAAACTGAGAAGGAACAAATGAATGATGGGATTACTTATATTGTTGATGAGGAGGATGATACTGATGATGATAAATTACATTTGTTGGCAAAGTTGGCAATCGAAGTTCAACTGTATCATAGCGAAAGGGTCAAGAAGAGGGGTCCTTACCAAGTGTCACCATATACAGACCCTTCCAGAAAGAAGAGAAAGGCCCAGCCAGATTTCAATCTAATTTCAAGAACCAAAGCATGAGAAGTTGAAATGTATGAATTCTATAAGAATCCCAACAATTAGGAGAAGATAATTGATTTAAACGTCATTGATGCAAAGAACGATTGGTTTGATACAATAATCGACCAAAGCAAGTGATTATTGGATACGGTACGCACTTATAACACGTAATTTTACATTTGTTATGTTGATAATGATATAAATATTTTTACATTAGTTATTTTGTCAATGATATAAATATTTTTTACAACATCTTGATGTGGCAATAGATTTCATTTGTAAACAAATGTCTAAGAATACTGATATTTTCACACAAAAATGTGTGATTATGTATACGTCTTTCCATGTAAGTAATTATATTATCGTTGATTTTATCAATATTTAGGTTGACATCTATATTAAACTTTTTGTTTATAAGATACATTATTTCGTTTATAACATATATATTTTTTCGTTGACAATTTCAATTTAATTTTTTTTTTCCAGACATATCTCACCATGTGTTACAAATTGTACGAAGAGAACAGTGAGCCTCTACATTGGGACGATGATAATTTTCTGCTACATTTTGTTGATGGATCAAGGGTAGGAAATGTCGCCTGATCCAATTTGAAAAGGTGTATTTCCTAATTAATATAACTTCTTATCACTGGACTGTTGGTGTGATAGAACTTGCAAAGAAGATGATCATTTGTTATGATTCACTTCTCAAACACACCAGACAGGAGAAATTTAATACTGAAATGAAGTCTATTTCAACATTGATCCCTAAGGTGTTAAATCGTGCCAAAGTAATCGATGATGAATCTCTATGGATCGTAGAACGTGTATCTGATGTACCTCAACAAGAAAATGGGCAAGGTTTTCAATTCCCTTAATATGTATGCTTCTAATCGATAATTGACCTAACTTTGCTGCCTTATTCTTTTCAGTTCCGACTGTGACATGTTCTGCATAAAATTCACAGAGATTCTTTCCGCCGATAAGGACGTTACCATTTTGAAAGCTCAGAACATGGGATTTATACGAAAAAAATTTACAGTGAAGACATGGAAAATAGGGATGTTGGGAATATAATTATGACTTCATGAACATATTAACTGTATTTAATTTATACAACTCTAATTATATCATTTCTATATAAGATATATTATATTTACCAACGAAAACAGTTACAATAATAAATGTTACAAATAATAGTACAACTCTATTATTTGTAATGTTTATTACTGTAATTGTTTTCGTTGATAAATATAATATATCATACATAGAAATGAAATAATTATAGTTTTATAAATTAAATACAGTTAATATGTTTCATAAATCGTAATTACATTCCCAACATCCCAATTTTCCATGTCTCAACTGCAAATTTTTTTCGAAGAAATGTCATGTCCTGAGCTTTCAAAATTGTAACATCCTTATCAACGCTAAGAAACTCTATAAATTTAATGCAAAACATGGCGCAGTCGAATCCGACAAGAATAAGGCAACAAAGTTAGGTAAATTATCGATTAGATTAATACTTAATTGATTAAAGGAAATGAAAACCTTACCCGTTTTCTTATTGAGGAACATCACGTACACTCTGTACGGGCCATGGAGAGCCCCAAAGATTACTTTGCCACGCACGAGCATCTTAAGAATCAATATTGATATAGATTTCATTTCAATATTGAACCTCTATTATCTTGTGTGTTTGACAAGTGAATCATAGCAAATGATCCATTTCTTTTCAAGTTCTATGCATCCAACAACCCAATGATCAAAAGTTTAGTCAATTGGGAAATACACTTTGTCCAAATTGGACCAAGAGATAGTTTCTTCCCTTGATCCATCAACAAAGTGAAGAAGATGATTATCACCATCCCAATGTGGAAGATCAATGTTCTCTTCATAAAATTTGTACCTCATGTTGAGACGTCTGACCAAAATTAAGATTGAATTTGTCAACAAAAAATTATATATGTTATAAAACGAAACTAATGTATGTTATAAATGAAAAGTTAAACGAATATGTCAACCTAAACATTAATAAAATCAACGATAATAGAATTACTTACATGAAAAGGCGTATCCATAATCGCACATTTTTGTGTGAATATATCAGTATTCTCATCCAATCTTTTTCGAATGAAATGAATTGTCACGTCAAGATGCTGTAAAAATATGTATATCATTAAAAGAATAACTAATGTAAAACTATTTGTATCATTAACATCATAACTGATATAAAAAGAAGTGTCATAAGTGTGTACCGTATCCAATAACCACTTGCTTTGATCGATTATTGTATCAAACCAAACTTTATTTGCATCACATACGTTTAAATCAATTCATTTCTCCTAGTTCCTGAGATTCTTGTAGAATTCTTCCATTTCAACTTTTCATGCTTTGGGATACTTTGAAATTGGATTGAAATCTGGCTTGATCTTTCTATTCTTCCTGGAAGAGTCCGTATATAGTGACCTTTGATAAGGTCCCCTCTTATTGACCCTTTTGCTATGATACACATAATCTTCGGTTGCCAACTTTGCCAACAAACGCAATTTATCATCAACAATATCATTTTCCTCATTATCAATATAAGTAATCCCTTCATTCTTTTCATCATTCTCAGGTTCTGCATCATTATCCCTATCAATTTTATAGATCAGTATTCTCAACCCTTTCATCATTGACATCAACCTGTTTATTAGATTTATCAACCTTAACATCAATAATACCAACCATATGCTCGTTTTTCTTAACCATATCCTCACTGATATCAACCTTTTTATCAAAATTCTCAACCTTAACAAAAGTAGTTTCAACCTTACACTCAATGTTATCAACCTTAACCTCAATGTTCTCAACTTTATTCTCATTAGACTCCAACCTTAACCTCATAAGCCCACAATTGAAAAGCTCAGGGAAAACCCAAGAGATTATACTACTCATAATCATTTTTCTTCTCCTTAAATTTCTCATATTTACCAACAAGATAATTGTTCAGGAACTGAATTGTTTTATTGTAGGACAAAGTATCTCAAGGATACTTGTTGAATAGATCAAAAGAATCAACCAATTTCAGTAAATCCACATCAATCAACAGTTTGACATCAATCCCCAAAAAGACAGACTCCATAAAGTAGACATGTGCAAGCTTAAAGACATTGTCTGGATATTGACACTGCATGAAAGTCTTTGTAACTCTTGGCATGATATAGAATAACTACCTCTAAAATACTTCTCTCTCAAACCAACCCTAGGTTCGCCATCTTTCTCCATCTCTTGCAACAATGATGACATGTCAGGTATGGAATGAGACCTCAATCCTATGATGAGGTTAAATTCCCATATATAAAATATACCTTTTTTCCACCTATAATACACACCATGGGGTTTTTTTTGAAAAATGACCCACTGTAATAAACAATTTTGCTAAAGCTAAGATCTTCAATGTTGAAGTGTCGGGACGTCTATGCTCCGTAAGCTGCCATAGCGACATCGTCGACGATGCAAACAAGCCTAAAGTCGGCAATGCAAGCTCCGTATTCGTTCCTGTAGAACATAGAAGTGCTCACCGTGGTCGCTAAGTGTCCAACCCTTCGTCTCCTACTTCACCGAGACTGCATTTTACCGTACAACATTTTGAGCTCAATAATCTTGCCATTTTAAGTCGAGAAGGAAGATAGCACTTAAACTAAGGTTAGTGTAGTGCATTTTATGAGTTACTATACCAGTACAAATATTTCGTTGATAAATGCCTGTTGTTTTGGTTGATGTGAGACAAATTTTTCGTTGACAACTTCATTTATTTTCGTTTAACTCAGACAATTTTTTCGTTGATAAAACATTTATGGGGTTGATAATATCACGATTTCAATGAAGGGAGTTTCTCAACCAACGACTTTAACCATGGCTAGATGCATAGTGCAAAAGATGGCTCGACCAGTCAAAAAATATAAGGTTGAAGACATAATGAATAAGATGGTTAGACTAGTCGTAAATGGCAGAAAGTTTACACTTATACTTCACCATTCTGGGATTCTTCAATTCTTTCCAGGAAGATCCACTCATGTGAAGTACGTTGGAGGATTCATAGACGAATTTAATTGTGACCCTTCTTCGATGTCCATGTTTGACATTGAATTGTGTCTTGAGGGTTTAGGGTATGAAACATATGATGAGTGCTACTACCAGGTACCAGGTATCAAAGATCTAGAACATGGACTTCGAAAATTGAAGAACAACTGCGATATAAGAGATATGATTGCAGCGGTTAATGGATACAAATGTATGAACGTCTTTCTTTCCCACAAATATTCAAATGATGATGAGCCCAATACAGATATGGTAGAGGATGTCATATAAATTGTGCAAAAGGCAGTCAATCTCGATGAATAATAGCAACTTTATGGTTATCATATTAGTTCGTTGTTGGGTTTGTAGTTTCGGTATTAGGTTCCGTTAGTGTAGTACAAACACCAGTAAAAATATTTTGTTACTAAACGTGTGTATTTTCATTGTTAAACGTGTGTATTCTCGTTGCTAAACGTCTGTATTTTCGTTGATATCAGGCAGCTTTTTTAGTTGATAACTGTTTTACTTTTCTTAAATCATACCAAGTACAAGTATTTCGTTGATAAATTTGTACATGTTTCGTTAACAAATTGCATGTTTTTGGTTTTTAATTTTTCACATGCAAGTTTTGGTTGATAACCTTGTTACTTTTCGTTGAATTTTTTGGTTGAATACTCACTTATTTTGTGATTCAGAAATAGAAGAGGTTAGCATATTGGTTCGTTATTGTAGGTCTTGGGAAAAGGTTGGTCTCAGTTATGCATATAACGGTGGGAAGAGTAAGGGCATGATCATTCGAAATGACATTTCGTATGACCAATTATTGGATATGGTGTACGAATTGACCAATATCGATCGTCGGACACATAACAT